>NW_024810329.1:0-2948 GCF_019175285.1 Sceloporus undulatus | reverse complement strand
GTTGTTGTTGTTGTTGTTCATTGCTGTTTCCCCAAAACAATTCCTCTTAAATCCTAGACTGAGAAAATAGTGGGAGGGGGCTATTCTTATTATTATTCATTATTATTATTATTATTATTATTGCTGTTTCCCCAATGCAGCCAGACCAGATTTGGATCTAGAATGAGAAAGTTGGGGGTATTATTATTATTATTACTATTATTGTTGTTGTTATGTTCCCCCAATGCAGCTGGCTCAGATTTGGATTTACAATGAGAAAGTAAAGGAGGGTGCTATTTGTTATTATTACTATTATTATTACTGTTTCTCCAAGGCAGTCAGCCCAGACTTGAATCTAGAATAAGAAAATAGGGGAGGGGGGCTATTATTATTATTACTACTACTACTAGTATGTTCCCCAATGCCTCCAACCCAGATTTGGATCTAGAATGAGAAAGTAGGAGAGGGGAGCTATTGCATTATCATCTGCTAATATACTGATTGGTTTGATTGATTGATTGATTGATTGATGTCTATTGATGCAATGCTTGACTTGAAATAACATTACGATTCTAGTCCTCATGGTTCTGGAATAAAGGTCCAGCTTTAACTATAGGAACACGGGAAGCTGCCTCTAGCTCAATAGGGCTGTGGATCATGAGAGCTGCAGTCCAGCATCCCTAGACTAACCACTGCTTTCTTTGGGGTTGTGCGGAGGAGATTGAAAGAGCTGGGTGAACCCTTAGATGCCAGAGGTTTGTATCGAGACTTTGGCGTAGTGGTTTGAGCACTGGATGCTGATTCTGGCGACCAGGGTTCGAATCGCCGCTCGGTCATTGAAACCCACTGGGATACCATTGGCGAGTCACACTCTCCTAGGCAATGGCAAGCCGTCTCGGAACAAAACTTGCCAAGGAAATCCCACGAGAGGTTCACCTTGGGGTCTCCGTTGACCGTGGTTTTAGCGTTGGACTATGACTGGAGACCAGAGTTCGAATCCCCACTCGAGCATAAAAACCCATTGGGTGCATATGTGCAAGTCACACTGTCTCGGCCTCAGAGGAATGCAGTGGCGCATCCTGACGTTTTGCTAGCATCTTCTCTGAAGATGCCAAAGCCACAGATGCGGGCGCAACGTCAGGAATAAACTCTTCCAGAGCATGGCCACGTAGTCCGAAAAACCCACAAAAAACTATGGATGCCGGCCAGGAAAGCCTTCGACTTCACAAACTTGAATTATATTATTATGATTATCATTATTGTTATTCATTTTATTTTTATTTGAAGGCACACAACACAGAGCTGCAGGCAGATGCCTTACTTTCTCCCCACCTTCTCTCGCCGACTCCAGTAATCCTTTCACTCCTCGGCTTCCAAAACCAAGGAATCCCCACATCTGTCCTCTTTGGCTTCGTAAACCTCACATCAACATCTGGCCTGACTGCTTTCCCAATGGCTTTGCTTGGATTCCCCTTATCTCCTTTCCATCCCCCCTAAATCCCATCGCCTTGCCTTTCTGATAACAACTCCCGGCATCTCCTGGCCTTTGCAAGACCTCTGAATTGCTCCATTGATTCCCGCCTGGCCCAACGTCATTTTCGCCGTCTGATACTGGATTATCAAGCGACCCATCTGTTGGAAAGGCAGCTGGACGGTCACACAATCGTGGTGTGTCTGTGTGAGTTTCGGGAAGGGCGTGCGCATGGGTGCGTGTGGAGAAAGCGCACATCTCGAGCCCTGCATTTTGCAGATGTGGGCCAGTTTGTTTGTTTCTGGGCCTGCTCCCTAGGGCTGGGAAGGAGAGATTTGGTGAATCGGGCCCTTTGTGCGGCTGTGTGTCACACGCTGGGTTTTGTAAGGCAGTCACGAGCAAGTGTGCGTATGTGTCTGGATTTCGGTTTCTCCGCTCCAAACCTTTCCGTTCCAGCGCTTGCAAAATAAATGTCCGTGCGTTGGACTGTAGCACCCAGAATCCCTTAACCTGGGTTAAAACTGCATGCTCTGTTTAAGTTTTATTCTAATGTGATTTAATGTTGGTTCAACTACGACTCTGGAGACAGGCTTTCCAGGTCCGCTTTGGCCACGAAAAGCAACAAGATGCTCCTGTGCAAGTTGCACTCTCTCAGCCTCTTTATATTTTTCACTTATGTATGTTTTATATGTTTTTAGTAGTGGTTCAGGTGTTGGACTATGACTCTGAAGACCAGGCTTTACAATCCCACCTTGGCCATAAAAACTGACATGATGCTGTTACATCCTGTGGCTGCGTTCAGCATCATACAATCGTAGAGTTGGAAGAGACCCCGAGGGCCATCCAGTCCAACCCCATTTTGCCATGCAGGAATACACAATCTAACCACCCTTGACAGATGGCCATCCAGCCTCTCTTTAAAGACCTCCAAAGAAGGAGACTCCACCATTCTTTAAGGGAATGTGTTCCACTGTTGAACAGCTTTTACTGTCAGGACACTCTTCCTAATGTTGTACTGGAATCTCTGGTAGCTTGCGTTCATTGTTCTCTGGAGCATCAGAAAACAAGCTTGCTTTATCCTCATGCTTCAAAGAGCATGGGAATAAGATGAACTTGAACTCTTATCACAGGAAGGCAAACATGATTTAAATTTGAGATTGAATCTCTTTTCCTGTAGCTTGCATCCATTGTTCTGGGTCCTGTTCTCTGGAGCAGCAGAAAACAAGCTTGCTCCATCCTCAACATGACATCCCTTCAAATACTTAAACAGGGCTCTCATATCACCTCTTAACCTTCTCTTCTCCAGGTTAAACATCCCCAGCTCCCTAAGTCTCTCCTCATAAGGCATAGTTTCCAGGCCTTTCACCATTTTAGTCGCGGTTACGGTGCAACAACCAAAAAAGCCCCGTCTCTTGTCCTCACCTATTTTACATCCTTTTTGAGTAGGAACAAGAACGGACTCTGCAAATCTTAATTTTAGATTTGGGTAGGTTCACCG
>NW_024810328.1:0-2948 GCF_019175285.1 Sceloporus undulatus | reverse complement strand
TGAAGGTGAAATACTGAAGCAGTGCAGATGGGCAAGAGGAAAGGTTGGAGAGCGAAGGGAAAAAGGGAGGGGATCAGGCTTAAGAGGGGGATGAAATGCACAGATATAGGATGCGGGACACTTGGCTGAATGAAACTACGTGTGAAAGGGATCTAGTAGTCCAAGTAAACCACAAGTTGAACATGAGTCAACAGTGTGATGCGGCAGCTAACAAGGCCAATGCGATTTTAGGTTACATCAATAGAAGTATAGTGTCAGGATCAAGGAAAGTAATAGTGCCATGGTATTCTGCTTTGGTCAGGCCTCACTTGGAATATTGTGTCCAGCTTTGGGCACCAAGGAGGGCGATTAAAATGGTGCAGGATTTGGAAATTATGAGGAACGACTTGGGTAACTAGGGATGTTTAGCCTGGAGAAGAGAAGGTTAAGGGGTGATATCATAGCCCTGTTTAAATATTTGAAGGAATGTCAAGCTTGTTTTCTGCTGCTCCAGAGACTAGAATACGGAACAATGGATGCAAACTGCAGTAAAAGAGATTCCACTTCAACATAGAAGAACTTCCGACAGTAAGGTCTGTTCGACTGAACAAACCTCCCTCGGAGATTTTGGTGGAGTCTCCTTTCTTAGAGATCTTCAAAGGCTGGATGGCCATCTGTCAGGGATGCTTTGATTCCTACATGGCAGAAAGGGGTTGGCAGAAAGGGGACTGGATGGCCCTTGTAGTCTCTTCCATCTCTATGATTCTAGGCCTATGGGAGCCAGGAGGGAGAGGCAGGAGCAAAGCCAGGATCGCCTAGCTCTGTGCGGAGAGAAAGGGACCTCTGGGACGGGCCAGGAGAGGGGCCATGGGGATTGGGAGGCAGCTACCAACCTCACAGATTATACTGATGATGATGATGATGATGATGATGATGATGATGATAATAATAATAATGTTTTATTTGTATTTACCCGCCTCTCTCAATGGAGTGAGGTGGTATTACAACCGTAAAATAGCCACAAAACAACAGTAGCATCCAATTTACACACAGTAAAACAACAAAACGCTTAAAACTCAATTTGGAACAAATAAAAACATCATTTAAAATGCACAGTTGTGACCAGAAGTGGGATTTTTCCTTAAGTTCTTTACAAGAGGTCAGCTGGGTAAGCCTGCCGGAAGGGATCCGTCTTAAGTGCTTTCTTGAAAGCATCCAATGTGGTGTTAAGACGGATCTCCTCCGGCAAATTGTTCCATAACTTGGTGGCCATGGCTATATACGCTCTGTGAGAAGTTGTTCTTAGCCTGACCTTTGGGTAATCTAATAGATTCTTCCCAGATGTTCTGAGAGTGAGGGGCGGATTGTGTAGGGAGAGGCGTTCCCTCAAGTAGCTCAGGCCCAAGCCATGTAGGGCTTTAAAGGTAATAAACAACGCTTGGTATTGCACCCAGAAGCTAATTGGCAGCGAATGTAGGGATACTGGTGTTATATGGTCTGACCTAGATGTTCTGGTGACCAATCTGGCTGCCACGTTTTCAACTAACTAAAGCTTCCGAACTTGGTACAAAGGTATCCCCATGTAGAGCACTGAACTTAAGAAATGAACTTGAAATCAGGCCCTTGTTTTCATACATATCAAGGGTTCCATTTAGCAATTATGAGCAATGTCTATGAAGAGAGAAAAGGGTAACACAAAAACTCCTTTTTCTCTCATGTTTCTTTTCCAACCTGAGCTTTCTTAGCTCTGTGGTTGATTCCAGAGGCCCTTTGTCACTCAAAATGCTGGAGTCTGGGGAAGTCACTCACAAGTGCTATGCTTTTAGGGGAATTTCATACTTAGCCCAAAGAAGAGATTGAGGCAACAGTGACCTTGGGATTCATCCTAACTATACCAGGCCCAGAAGCACACAGAACTCCAGAGGCATTTCAAATAGGTTTTTGTGTTTTATTTAGGGGAAAAGCAAAATACATGCACGCGCACACACATATACACATATAGGTGTTCACGCACCACATGCAAGAACTAGGTAACAAAGGTGGGAGTGGTGAATAGTGTAAGGCTTTGCTAATGGTAATACGTTACCTAGATGGATCTTGATTCCAATTGCTGAGGGTCCAGAATGGAGAGAGAAGTCAGTAACTGCTATAGCAAGTGAGGCTGGTGAGTGTAGAGAGGCGTTTAGCAATGTAAATCAATGGAGGGTCTGTCTGCAACTGGACTGATGCTGAAGAACAGCCAGTTGGGGCTGATATTTATACTGAAATTGTTGTTTGGGGTCAGAAACCGAGAGTTCGAAAAGGTTTAAATTGCTTTAGGATGTTTCCTGGGTGGGGAAAGAATTGTCTGAAACTGAAATAAATGCAATGGGTGCTTGGTGGAGATACTTCAGCCAAAAAGGATTATCACACCAGCTCTTAGGTCCTTTTTGGCTCTGAATTCTGGTCCCATTCAAAGCCAATGTATAATAAAATAAATAAAAATAAAAATTTTATTTGTATACCGCCCTTCTTAGAATCAGGGTGGTGAACAGCAATTATGCAACAATACAACAAACAGTTCAATAAAAATAATAAAATTTCATGGCAGCAAAACAGTGCTGACGATGGGGGGGGGGGCAACACTCCCAGAGCTCAACAATAACATAGCAGAGTACAGTAGCAAATCTCCAGATATAGGCATTGGCAATGCATTAACCACTTTCCACACTTAAAAATAACTCACAGGCACAGTTGATTTCCTCCAATTCCTTGGAGGTTCTTTAGCTTGAGTTGCAATAGAAAACAAATATGTACCAGCTCTCCTCTCTGACTTCCATCAACTTCACAATCTCTTGTACACACAACTCCAACCCACATCAATCCACATGTGAGCTGTATACTGTATTCGTTGTGAGTCATCTCCTGGTGCCACACAGCATGAAGCATCCTCTGCAGTTAGCTTGCATCATGCCATGTGCTCTGACTTA
>NW_024810327.1:0-2949 GCF_019175285.1 Sceloporus undulatus | reverse complement strand
CTTTATTTTGGCCTGTCTGTTCAGGCCCATACATCTCTTAAGGCATATATAGTCTGGCTGCATCCTCATTGCAGAAACAGTGCAGTTTGACATCATTTTAATTGCCATGGCCCACCGCTGTAGGATCCTGGGATTTGTAGTTTTGTGAAAAGTTTGGTCTTTTCTGTCAAAGAGCTCTGGTGCCACAACAAACTACAAACCCCAGGATTCCACAGCACTGAGCCATGAAAGTTAAAGCAGATGCAGCAGGCGGCTGCTGCCACAACGTAGAAATAATGCAGTTTGACACTGCTTTAACTGCCAAGGCTCAGTGCTATGGAATCTTGGGATTTGTAGTTCTGTGAGGCATCTAGCCTTCTCTGTCAGAGGGCTCTGGTGCTGTCACTAAACTACAAACCCCAAGATTCCATAATATGGAGTCACTGGTAGTTAAAGCGGTGTCAAACCGCATTATGCAGCAGCCTACCTCTCCAAACTCCTTCACTTAGTCGCCAGGGCTGCTAGCTCCCTAACAAGATTTCCAGTCCAAAACACACTGCAGAAATAATGCAGTTTGAGGCTGCTTTAACTGCTCAGTGCAAGGAGATCCTGGGAACTGTAGTTTATTGTGGCACGGGAGCTCTCTCTCTCTCTCTCTCTCTCTCTGACAAAGAAGGCTCAATGCCTCACAAACACTACAGTTCCCAGAATTCCCTAGTACTGAGCCAGGGCAGTTAAAGCGGTCTCAAACTGGGTTGTTATTATTATTATTTCTGCAGTGTGTGTGTTTTGACCCTCAAAGCTCTGAGGGTCTCTGACGCTTCAGGACCGACCCAACCCGCGTCTTGTGAGAAGCAGCCAACTCGCATCCAGCCTGCCTCCGAAGCCTAGCGTATCCCCTCGTTCTCCCTCCCTGCCTCCCACCTCTCCCGTCAGATAGCGCCTCCTCCAGCGCTCCACCGAGCCGCTCAGCTCCGTCGGAGCCGCCATTAAATTGTCAAGAAGATGCCCGCGAAGCCTCCCTCATAGCAACCGCCTCTCAGGCCAAGCAGGGCCCCAGGGCGCATGCGCGAGCGAGCGAGGGAAGGCGGCCATTTTGTCCCTCCCTCTGCCTTTATTCTTCTTCGCCTTGAATCACAGGCGGGAAACGAGGAAGCCAAGGCGCCTCGCTCACAGTGGAGCCAGAGCCCAAAACACACTGCGGAAACAATCCACTTTGAGACCGCTTTAGCTGCCCTGGCTCAGGGCTAGGGAATCCTGGGAAGTGTAGTTTTGTGAGACACTTAGCCTTCTCTGTCAGAGAGAGAGCTCTGGTGCCACAATAAACTACCATTCCCAGGATTCCCTAGCACTGAGCCAGGGAAATTAAAGCGGTCTCAAACTGGGTTATTTCTGAACTCTTGTTTTGAACCCAGAGGACAACAAGGCACCAAAACGTGTCCAAAAAAGTAAATAAATGTGGGACGTGACCAAATAAAAGTTGAAAAGAAATGCTTGTATTTATTTATTTATTGTCCCGCCTTTCTCCCAAAGTAGGACCCAAGGCGGCTATAGTTATAAATATAGTACACTATATAAGTCCCCAAACTGTACCCTTTGGACTCCAGCTCCCAGAAGCCTCAGCCATGTTGGCCAATGCTCTGGGATTCTGGGAGCTGGAGTCCAAAATCCCTCAAAGAGCATAGTTTGGGGACCACTGCTCTAAATGGAGGATGTTTTGGGGATTCCTCTGGAAGGCTGAAATAGATGACAAGTACTGGAAAGGAGGACCTCTTATGCCTCTGGTTGTTTAGCTCAATATAACAAAATCCAAAATCTACAGTAGAGAGATACTGTTATTGGGCAACCAAAGTGCAGAAAGTGCAAAAGGTTGTTAAGCTGTCATATGTTTGTTCATATACATAATACATAACTGTTGTTATGTCCCTTCAGGTCGTTTCCTGTCATGGGGTTTTCTTAGCAAGGCCATTGCCTTCTGCCTTCTTCTGAGGCTAAGAGAGTGTGACTTGCCCAAGGTCAGCCAATAGGTTTCCATCCATGGCCAAGCTGGGATTCGAACCCTGGTCTCCAAAGACATACTGTAGTCCAACACTCAAACCATTGAACCACGCTGGCTCTCTGGATACAGAATTAAGAGTACAAAATTATAATTTAAGCAGAATTGCAGCATTTCTCACCTGAGAGGACAAATCTGTGCCCAGGTTACCTGTATGCCTGCTGTCCAGATGCTAATTGTGGATGGGTTATGTTGCTGGTTTTCATCTTCATGGGTTGCATCTTCACTGCACAATTGATGCATTTTGACACTGGAGTTTATCAGACAAAGGAAATTGGAAGTATAATCCAATGGCAATCTGAACGCAATCATGGGGTTTAACGTTATTGTGTGATAGACCACCACACACAAATTCGGGCAATGGGAAGTCATTTCGAACACAATCATGGGGTTTAACGTTATTGCATGATAGACTGCCACACCCAAATTTGGGCAATGCCATGCTATTTTGGGGCAATGGGAAGTCAGTTCAAATGCAATTTGAATTCACGTAAATTCGCTGAACTAGTGAATTCATGTGAATGCATTCTGTCCCCACTTCCTTTTCATTTGAAATTAAGAGAAATTCCTCACGTGTGATAAACTCCACTGCTTTAACAGCCATATCTCAATGCTACAGAATCCTGGGATTTGTAGTTTCATAAGACAATTAGCCTTTTCTGTCAGAGAGCTCTGGTACCACAACAGACTACAAATCCCAGAATACCATAGCATTGAACCATGGCACTTAAAGCATTGTCAAGACTGCATTATTTCTGCAGTGATGATGCAGCCATGGTTCTTAAACTTTCAATTGGATTTGAGCTAGACTGGGTAGCTCTTCATATAAAGTAATGTTTTTCAACTAGTGGCATACATTATTTGTGGGTCCTATAAGTAGCCAAGGTGGGGCACAAGGCATAGCTTGAGAGAAA
>NW_024810326.1:0-2949 GCF_019175285.1 Sceloporus undulatus | reverse complement strand
CGGGTGTTAGATCAGATCCTATGTGGATTTTTTTGGAGGGAGGGAATTTTAACCCAAATCCCATGTACACATCTCAAAGAATTCCATACAGGTGTCAACTCAGATTTTGGGGAATGGATTTACATGTGCACTTACATATTCTTTAGGGACCAGTGGACCTTATCACACCAGATAAATCCCAGGCAGAAATAGGATTTAAATGTAGGAAAACCCCGCAAATGCAGACGTTTCTTCCAAAGAGCAATAACGCGAAAATAAAGTGAACGGGAAGTTGACATAAACTACCTATTTTTACTTTCAGGGATGTCTGGGGACCTCAGAGACATAGTTTCGAACCCACATACATGCATGGCAATAGGGAATGCAATGGCTTGTGCGATTCTAACTTTTGTGCTCAGTTGTATATCCTTGCATTTTAGAACTAGGATCTTCTCTAGTTCTTTCCTAAGTGCCCTTCCCATTCTTAATCTGCTTTCCTGGCTGCATTCTCCATTGCTATCCATGTTTGACCCCCACAGATTTCGGTATCCAGAGGGGTTCCTGGAACCAAACTCCAATGGATACCAAGGGCCTTCTGAACAGTAATAGTGGCATATATCCACCAGTGGGGCACATGTGCCAGTCAGTATGGTATGTTTCTCTTTTGGTTAGGTTTGTCCTGTTCTTGTTGCTACTGGTTTAATGATTTTTAACTGTATTGATTATCGTTTTGCTGTATTGTGGAGTCATTTTAAGGAGGGAGTGGATATTGGGATTTATTTTATTATGCTATATGTTTTTTTATGGATGTAAGCTGCCTCAATCTTATTGAAGAGGTGGAATAGAAATAAATATTACTGTACTGTATTATTATTTGTTTATGCTTGCTTTAGACAGATATGTTTGTTGTGCAGCTTGTGAGAGGTGCATTTTTAAAATTTACGTATAGAATTTTATTTATTTATAATCTTTATCAGATTGCTGGGTATGTTCTTTAAATCACAAAAACCAGACTAAAACCTTGCTTCTCTCATATATTCTGCACCCATTTCCCTCTCTCCAAATTGAGCCCATTGGACCCTGTAGAAGTCACTAGCGAGCTCGCAATTCAGCGGCTCGCGTTACTCTACATTTTTCTAACGTCTATGGACCGCTGGCTAAAACTCAGCGGTGTGCGCTTTACGGCCTGCTCTAGCCACCGTCTCCAAGGCAACCAGCGACACTTAACGGATTCCCCTAGCAACCAATGCTAACCTGCCTGGGAAGACGCAAAGTTTCCCTCGCTTTACGACACTCAAGCTTGTGCTGTCTGTTTCCAGGGCAACCAAAGGCTGCCTTTGCTATTGCAACTGCCTTGGCTCAGTGCTAGGGAACCCTGGGAGTTGTAGTTTATTGTGGCAACTTCTGACAGAGAAGGCGAATAAATGTCTCACAAAACTCCAGTTCCCAGAACCCTCTAGCCTTGAGCCAGGGCAATGAAAGCGCTCTATTTCTGCAGTGTGTTTCAGCCTTTTCTCCTTCTTTCGTAGGAAGTTTCTTCCTGCTAATGATAAACTTGTGTTTGCCTCTCTGAATGGCCACAGAAATGCCCTCAGGAATTGGGGCAGAGAGGCCTACCTCTCTGAACTCTTCAAGGAACTGGTGGACTCTATGTGAAAGGGATCTAGGAGTCCAAGTAGACCACAACAGTGCGATGCGGCAGCTAACAAGGCCAATGCGATTCTAGGCTGCATCAATAGAAGTATAGTGTCTAGATCCAGGGAAGTCATAGTGCCACTCTGTTCTGCTCTGGTCAGGCCCCACCTGGAATACTGTGTCCAGTTCTGGGCAACACAAATTCAAAAAGGATGTGGAGACACTGGAGCCATGTCTGTGTCCAAAGGAGGGTGACTAAAATGGTGAAGGGTCTGGAAACCATGAAGCCCTATGAGGAAAGACTTATGGAGCTGGGGATGTTTAGCCTGGAGAAGAGAAGGTTAAGAGGTGATACGATAGCCCTTGAAGGGATATATCATATTGAGGAGGGAGCAAGCTTGTTTTCTGCTGCTCCAGAGAACAGGACCCAATGGAGCAATGGGTGCAAGTCCAGGAAAAGAGATTCCACCTCAATATTAGAAGAAACTTCTTGACAGTAAGGGCTGTATTGATAGTGGAAGACATTCCCTTGGAGAGTGGTGGAGTCTCCTTCTTTGGAGATCTTTAAACAGAGGCTGGATGGGGTGATTTGACTGAGAGTTCCTGCATGGCAGAAGAAGCAGTTTGGACTGGATGGCCCTTGTGGTCTCTTCCAACTCCATGATTCTATGATCAGCCTCGACCAATGGCCATCCAGCCTGTTTAAAAACCAAAGGAGGAGACTCCACCATCCTCCATTCCACTATGGAATGGCTCTTATTCCTCCTAATGTTGAGCTGGAATCTCTTTTCCTGTAGCTTGCATCCATTGCTCCTCTGGAGCTCCCTCCTCAATATGGCATCCCTTTAAGTATTTAAACAGGGCTATCATATCACCTGTTAACCTCTAAATTCCCAAGAGCCTTGATTTTATTTGGGAACCCACAGGAATGAAAGAACATAATGCGCACTTCAGGACCAAGTAAAAAACCGCAATCCATTGAATAAGCCTTTCGTTTTGCAGAGTACCTTCTCAGACTCCTTCATTTAAAAAAATAATGGGGTGGACAGGGAGAAGGAGAAGAGGAAATTGTTACTTTATTTCTTTAAAATGTTTATTTCAAACAGAGTTTCACCTCTTTTAAAAAATATTCTGTAAAGCAAGCTCACTTCATCTTCCTCATGATGCCCATATTTAAAGATGGCTTTCATTTCTGACCACCATTGGGCACACAATGACTTCTCCATGAAAGCCTAAGAAGCTGCTACCAGTCATTATAAACTTTGTATGATGTTTTACGATCTGGGCCAACACCCGGGCAGGGCTTAGTATTATTTTCCAATAGTACAGCCCTTT
>NW_024810325.1:0-2949 GCF_019175285.1 Sceloporus undulatus | reverse complement strand
AAAGGGCTGTACTATTGGAAAATAATACTAAGCCCTGCCCGGGTGTTGGCCCAGATCGTAAAACATCATACAAAGTTTATAATGACTGGTAGCAGCTTCTTAGGCTTTCATGGAGAAGTCATTGTGTGCCCAATGGTGGTCAGAAATGAAAGCCATCTTTAAATATGGGCATCATGAGGAAGATGAAGTGAGCTTGCTTTACAGAATATTTTTTAAAAGAGGTGAAACTCTGTTTGAAATAAACATTTTAAAGAAATAAAGTAACAATTTCCTCTTCTCCTTCTCCCTGTCCACCCCATTATTTTTTTAAATGAAGGAGTCTGAGAAGGTACTCTGCAAAACGAAAGGCTTATTCAATGGATTGCGGTTTTTTACTTGGTCCTGAAGTGCGCATTATGTTCTTTCATTCCTGTGGGTTCCCAAATAAAATCAAGGCTCTTGGGAATTTAGAGGTTAACAGGTGATATGATAGCCCTGTTTAAATACTTAAAGGGATGCCATATTGAGGAGGGAGCTCCAGAGGAGCAATGGATGCAAGCTACAGGAAAAGAGATTCCAGCTCAACATTAGGAGGAATAAGAGCCATTCCATAGTGGAATGGAGGATGGTGGAGTCTCCTCCTTTGGTTTTTAAACAGGCTGGATGGCCATTGGTCGAGGCTGATCATAGAATCATGGAGTTGGAAGAGACCACAAGGGCCATCCAGTCCAAACTGCTTCTTCTGCCATGCAGGAACTCTCAGTCAAATCACCCCATCCAGCCTCTGTTTAAAGATCTCCAAAGAAGGAGACTCCACCACTCTCCAAGGGAATGTCTTCCACTATCAATACAGCCCTTACTGTCAAGAAGTTTCTTCTAATATTGAGGTGGAATCTCTTTTCCTGGACTTGCACCCATTGCTCCATTGGGTCCTGTTCTCTGGAGCAGCAGAAAACAAGCTTGCTCCCTCCTCAATATGATATATCCCTTCAAGGGCTATCGTATCACCTCTTAACCTTCTCTTCTCCAGGCTAAACATCCCCAGCTCCATAAGTCTTTCCTCATAGGGCTTCATGGTTTCCAGACCCTTCACCATTTTAGTCACCCTCCTTTGGACACAGACATGGCTCCAGTGTCTCCACATCCTTTTTGAATTTGTGTTGCCCAGAACTGGACACAGTATTCCAGGTGGGGCCTGACCAGAGCAGAACAGAGTGGCACTATGACTTCCCTGGATCTAGACACTATACTTCTATTGATGCAGCCTAGAATCGCATTGGCCTTGTTAGCTGCCGCATCGCACTGTTGTGGTCTACTTGGACTCCTAGATCCCTTTCACATAGAGTCCACCAGTTCCTTGAAGAGTTCAGAGAGGTAGGCCTCTCTGCCCCAATTCCTGAGGGCATTTCTGTGGCCATTCAGAGAGGCAAACACAAGTTTATCATTAGCAGGAAGAAACTTCCTACGAAAGAAGGAGAAAAGGCTGAAACACACTGCAGAAATAGAGCGCTTTCATTGCCCTGGCTCAAGGCTAGAGGGTTCTGGGAACTGGAGTTTTGTGAGACATTTATTCGCCTTCTCTGTCAGAAGTTGCCACAATAAACTACAACTCCCAGGGTTCCCTAGCACTGAGCCAAGGCAGTTGCAATAGCAAAGGCAGCCTTTGGTTGCCCTGGAAACAGACAGCACAAGCTTGAGTGTCGTAAAGCGAGGGAAACTTTGCGTCTTCCCAGGCAGGTTAGCATTGGTTGCTAGGGGAATCCGTTAAGTGTCGCTGGTTGCCTTGGAGACGGTGGCTAGAGCAGGCCGTAAAGCGCACACCGCTGAGTTTTAGCCAGCGGTCCATAGACGTTAGAAAAATGTAGAGTAACGCGAGCCGCTGAATTGCGAGCTCGCTAGTGACTTCTACAGGGTCCAATGGGCTCAATTTGGAGAGAGGGAAATGGGTGCAGAATATATGAGAGAAGCAAGGTTTTAGTCTGGTTTTTGTGATTTAAAGAACATACCCAGCAATCTGATAAAGATTATAAATAAATAAAATTCTATACGTAAATTTTAAAAATGCACCTCTCACAAGCTGCACAACAAACATATCTGTCTAAAGCAAGCATAAACAAATAATAATACAGTACAGTAATATTTATTTCTATTCCACCTCTTCAATAAGATTGAGGCAGCTTACATCCATAAAAAAACATATAGCATAATAAAATAAATCCCAATATCCACTCCCTCCTTAAAATGACTCCACAATACAGCAAAACGATAATCAATACAGTTAAAAATCATTAAACCAGTAGCAACAAGAACAGGACAAACCTAACCAAAAGAGAAACATACCATACTGACTGGCACATGTGCCCCACTGGTGGATATATGCCACTATTACTGTTCAGAAGGCCCTTGGTATCCATTGGAGTTTGGTTCCAGGAACCCCTCTGGATACCGAAATCTGTGGGGGTCAAACATGGATAGCAATGGAGAATGCAGCCAGGAAAGCAGATTAAGAATGGGAAGGGCACTTAGGAAAGAACTAGAGAAGATCCTAGTTCTAAAATGCAAGGATATACAACTGAGCACAAAAGTTAGAATCGCACAAGCCATTGCATTCCCTATTGCCATGCATGTATGTGGGTTCGAAACTATGTCTCTGAGGTCCCCAGACATCCCTGAAAGTAAAAATAGGTAGTTTATGTCAACTTCCCGTTCACTTTATTTTCGCGTTATTGCTCTTTGGAAGAAACGTCTGCATTTGCGGGGTTTTCCTACATTTAAATCCTATTTCTGCCTGGGATTTATCTGGTGTGATAAGGTCCACTGGTCCCTAAAGAATATGTAAGTGCACATGTAAATCCATTCCCCAAAATCTGAGTTGACACCTGTATGGAATTCTTTGAGATGTGTACATGGGATTTGGGTTAAAATTCCCTCCCTCCAAAAAAATCCACATAGGATCTGATCTAACACCCG
>NW_024810324.1:0-2949 GCF_019175285.1 Sceloporus undulatus | reverse complement strand
GCATTGTGGGAAAGGTTTTCCTCAGAAGTCAAATCTATTAACACATCAGAGAGTCCACAAAGGAGAAAAGCCATACAAATGCCAGCGTTGTGGGAAATGTTTTACTTGGAAGCCAGACCTAGTAAAACATCAGAGAGTCCACACAGGAGAGAAGCCACACAAATCCCAACATAATATTTGTCAATAACGAATATATATATATATGTTCAATCCAGTGGTGCTAAGAAAAGGCCCTGGTGATTTTGCTTGTAAGGTTTGTCTGTCCATATGTCTGTTTATGTTTTAAAGTTGTATTTTGTTAAGTTTAGATTTTCATTGTAATTGTATATGTAGATAATTACTTTGGGTTGTAAATTTGAGTTGGATTGTGGGTCATGGTATAGGTAGGATAGATGGGGGGCTGGGATTTGTTATATCTGGCATCATTAGTTATTGGAATCATAGCTTTTCAAAAGTTTGGGATGTTGGCTGAAAAAACTTGAAGGCCGGTATTAACAGAAAGGGCTACTTCGTGGGAATGGCAAAGGGGGACTTGTTACCTGTGGGGCATAGACTGTGTGAATTGGAGGTGGGGGCTAGGTTTGGAAGAGGGTGATGTTATAGGTTTTGGGGTTTTAATATATTGTTTGGATTAAAGTGGCCACTTAAATACTGAATTTCTATGTGTTCTCAATAAAGTTCTTTGCTGTTTCAACACACTGGAGTCTTTGATGCACAGAAGTTCTGAATTTGCCCAAAACTGACCCTTTCAATTCTCCTCAGTCCTCAGCTCCATTCCCAGCCATAACAACAGCAGAGGCAAAAACACACACACACACACACAAACATACATACAGGATACACAGAGGCATCTATATTTCCCAACTAAAGCCTTCCTTTCCTTCGTTTCCCTCCTGAGTCCAGCTCTGCACCTTGGGCTCCATTTCGGTCTCCTCAAAGGAGAAAGGAGTGAAGGAAGGGAAGGCCGCTGAACACCTGGCACATACCTTCCTTTCCTGCAAAGGCCACCAGCAGAATATGCAGAAGCAACAGCTAGGTCCTGGCAATCCCTGCGCATGCTGAGGAGGGGCCTTTGGGGGCATCTATGTATGCACAGTCTCAGCCCCTGAAGCCATTGCTACCCTCACAGTCTGTTCTGAGGAAGAGTGGGAAATGGGGAGAGCCCTTGTTCATTCAGAGGAATGGCTGGAGGGTCTTCTGGGGGGGGGGGGAGGTGGGGGGGTTATAAGAAGGAAGGAAGCCCCTCTTTTCCCCCTAAAGTAAGGCAGGGGGCCTTCCAGGCCTCCCCTCCCTCTTTCCTTCCCTGCCCCCTCCTCGGGCAATTTCTTGGGGCCCAGGTACTTGGGGGCTTGTTATGAGAATAGAGACCAGGGAGGACCCTTGGAGAGAGGTCTGGCCATGGAGGGGAGGGGGATCCAAAAGTAAAAAGAGCTTTGAGGAGCCCCCTCCCTCCTGGAAAGTGGGGCAGAGGAGAGACCCTCTCTTCTGATGCCACTTTGGTGAAAGAGTTTTGTGCCAAATTAAAGCACCACAGGTAGGTTCTATAGTATTGGAAACACATTTTTTGGGGGGGGTTTTCCTGGAGTCTGTGGGAGGGGGCTCGGGGGGGGGGGGGAAAAGAGCAAAATCTTTCCAAAGCAAAGAGAGGGAGCGAAGGGCTCAAAACTCTGGCAATCCCCTGTCAACCTGGGAACTAGGCTTAGAGGCCCACAGGATCCGGATTGGGCACCCCCTCTAATACTTACCTTCTCCTTCACAACAATCCTGCAGAGGAGGACCAACAGAGAGACCCACAGCCCCAGAAACATCCCGCCCTACCACTTCTGGGAACATACTGAAAGGGCCTCTCACCCCCTTGAAGGGATGTTGTTGTTGTTGTTGTTGTTATTATTATTATTATTATTATTCTGCATTTTCTCAAAGAAATCAAAGCATATTACAGTAATAAAATAACATACAATTTAAGAATTACTATTAAGACCCCCAAACCCTCAACCCTCCTCCCAATTATAAAAACATGAATCAACCCCTAAAAAGCTATTAAACTGCAATAAAATTTAAAATATCCCAAACACAATACATTAAAAAGTTTTTTTCGGGCAAGAATTGGATCGTGAAAGGTGAGAGGGGAGAGAAGGAACGACGGCAAGAATAAGGGTCAGGGGGACGGAGAGGCAAGTCAATAGATCTAATCTAGTCTGGAAAGGCCGTCCGCAAGAGATCCGTCTTCATAGCCTTCCTAAAGGCTTCCAAGGTGGAAATATGATGGATCTCATCTGGAGGTCGTTCCAGAGCCTGGGAGCAGTTGAACAGAAGGACCTCTGGGTCACCGCTGAAAGTCTGGTCTTCTTGAGTTGTAGCAGGTTCTTCCCAGAGGACCTGAGTCTGTGGGTGGATTGTATGGGAGGAGGCGCTCCCACAAGTAATCAGGACCAAAGCCATTTAGGGGTTTAATGGTTAAAACCAACCCCTTGTATCTTGCCTGGAAACTAATGGGCAGCCAGCGGAGGGATTTAAGAACCGATGTAATGTGGGCAGTTCTAGAAGTGTCCATAACCAACCTGGCTGCCATATTCTGTACCAATTTAAGTCCCTGAACTTGGCATAAGGGTAGCCCCATGTAGAGTGCGTTACGGAAGTCGAGCCGAGAGGTGACCAGCGCATGTACTACTGTTTCAAGCTCTCCCTGATCCGGGAAGCGGCACAGTTGGCGTATCAGCCAAAACTGATAACAAGTTCTCCTGACCTTTGCATCCACCTGAGCCATCAGCTGAAGTGATGAATCCAGGAGCACTCACAAACTGCGGACAGAGTCTTTCAGGGGAAGTGTGACCCCATCCAGAACTGGCTGACATATATCCATTCCCAGATTAGGGGTCCTTCTTACAGTTGTAGTTGTAATAGTAATAATGGGTTATAGAAAGCACGTAATGGAAAATTATAGAAGGA
>NW_024810323.1:0-2949 GCF_019175285.1 Sceloporus undulatus | reverse complement strand
ACTTTTCATTCACCAGACTCTAAAGTGGAACAGGGGGAAGTATATCATACCTCCCCTGGCTGGTTTCCAATAAAATCAGGTTACATAATGTCATGTGTTTAAAGCCCACACCGTTGCTGTGAGGAATTTAAACAGGGATATCTGGCTTACCTGGCAAAACTCCCTAGTGCTTCTTAAGCCATCTGATTTCGGGGACTTGTAGGGCTCCCCCAAAATAAAATCTCTCAGAGACTAGACACTAGAAACTCAGCCTAAACAGCCAATAGGTTATGGGCCAGCACTGTGCATGGAACACCACATTGAGCAGCATTGCCTTAGAGGACTCACCTGGATTTGATTGGACTCATGCAAGGTTTCTGTTTCAATGGTCAAGTTAGGACTAAATTAACTTACCATTGAGTGTGATAAAGAGACTGTTCAAGATATTCAGCACAAGGTCTACAACTGGACACAGCTGCAAAAGAAAGAAAGGAGATTGGGGTGAGAGAACAGAGTTCCATGCTCCTTGTCAGTCGTGTGAGTATCTGGACAGTGCCTGAACCAACCATACGGCAATAAGCAGCAATGCATCAGTTAAGAATAAGCCCCAGAGTTCCAGTGATACATTAAACTCTTTTACTCCAAGTCTCAAGTCTCTACCTTCAAGTCTCAAGTTCTTGCAAGATACTTTCAAGCTGAGTGTCAAGTCTCAAGTCTCAAACTCCAAGTCTCAAGTTGAGCTTCAAGTCCATGCAAGACACCTTCAAGTCAAGTCTCAAGTCTCTACCTTCAAGTCTCAAGTCAAGACTCAGGTGCTTCCAAGACACTTTCAAGTTGAGTCTCAAGTCAAGTCTGAAGTCTCAAACTTCAAGTCTCAAGTTGTGTTTCAAGACCTTGCAAGATACTTTCAAGGCTCAAGTCAAGTCTCAAGTCTGGAAATCAACTTTAATGGGGAAATAAGAGGTGGTGGTGGGATGTCTGTTGGGTGGAGTTTCAATAACTAGAAAATCAAGGTGTCCACAAAGTTAGCTTTATTGGAAGGGAACAGAAAATATGTTAGGAAGTGGGTTTGAGGCAGAAGGATGCTTCGAAAGCTTTTCAAAAGTTTTGGAAGGCTCCTCTGATGTGTAGCCTCAACCCTTCCCTGAAGCCCACTGCTTAACATGCTTGCTGTTTGCAGATGAAATTAGGCCAGCACCAGTTGGTTGCTAAAAATATACAAGTCTCGAGTCAAGTTGAATCAGCGCATCATTTATTGCTGAGTCAAGTCCAAGTCAAATCATTGAAGTGATTTGAGTCCGACTTGAGTCTGAGTCAACCAACCAAATCTACATCACTGCAAAGTTCACAGGGAAAGCTACCCTAAGGAAAAGCATTGCTAGAAAGAGGAAAAGGAGGAGGAGGAGGAGGAGGAGGCAGCAAGGGGAGGGAAGGGGTAGATTCTGCTTATCTGGCAGATTTCCCAGAGGATCTGGAATTGATCTAGCAAAGAGGAATATTTCCCATTCATTTGCAGGACAGTATTTACTGTCATGATTCCCAAAGCGTACTCATTTAAGAGGCCAAAATCTAATTGTTGGGCCCAAATAGAGCAGCAACCTATTAAAACAATGAGATTAACACAACTGTTGACTCCTTGTATGTATTTGGACATTCTAACATTTAGATTTGCATTATGTATTTTTTACCTTGTCTTCTATTGATGTGGTCAGCTGACTAATCAATGAAAATTTGTTGTTGTTGACTGAAGGTTCAGCTAAATGGTTCAGTGGGTCTACTATAGTTGGCAGTTGGATTTTGGCCTCAGTGTTCAGTAATTGTTCAGGTACTGGGACTATTAGTTAAATGTATCTGGAGGTCTCTCTTGGCTACCATCACAGAGGGGTTCTCCAACATGCATTCCTTATCGCTCACTACAAATGGTTTTACTAGTGAAGGAGCTCAGGTAGATGTTGGGGATTGTCTGAAAGGTTCTGCTGGGCTTTCCACCTCCTACAGATGGGTTCCTCAACCAGGGATCTCTGGAATCCTATGGTTCTGTGAGAGGTTGCTATGAATTGCACAAATTCAAAGGCTATAAAGGGGTGACCGATAGCCCTGGATAAATCAAATTTATGGAGAACTCACCACATCAGGGAGGACATTGTTCAAGAGCTTAGTTAGGATGCCCCCCAGATCCAGAAGACCAGGCCTAAAGAAGAGAAAGGGTTAATCCTTAAAAATGCCACAACCCTCTTTGTTAATGTGCTGGAGCTGCTCATTCTGCACAGCTATCTTTGCAAACATAGCCCATTTGCTGCACATTTTATAACATGACACAAATATTGTAACTTGGGCAGGTAACTTAGTGTTTTGATGATATCCTGGAATACAGGTCTTATACAAATGACTCCTAGGTTCCCTTTCCCATGAACTATGGTCCAGGCCGGTGTCTCCCATCCTATACCTGTGCCTTTCATTATTTTTTTCCCTGCTTAGGACCTAACATTTCTCCTTGTTGAACCTCATTTTGTTAGCTTTAACCCAGCTCTCTAATCTGTCACAGTCATTTTGAATGTTAATCCTGTCCTCTGGGGGATTAGCAATCCCTCCCAGTTTGGTACACATGCTAACACATGCATGTGTCACAACCACATTTGAAACATATTCCTGGCTCTGTGAACAATTTTTCTGTCTGAAATGCATTGCTAACAAATATCAAGACTTTTGAGCCAAAATATAGTCCTTTGACAGCTGCAAAGGCTTCTCTGTACAGAAATGTGAAAGCAACAGGCTCCTCTGTCCACTTCTGCCCTAATTCCTGCCCCCAAAGCTTTATTAAGACCTAAGAACACTCACCCAGAGAGGAGCTTGATGTCAACAATGTTGGTGTTGCACTTGTCAACCAGAAACTTGGGAGCTCCTTTCTGGTCTTGGGCAATCTGGGCAGTGGCTGTGATGTTCACTTTCACCTGAACATTCAAAAGTTCA
>NW_024810322.1:0-2950 GCF_019175285.1 Sceloporus undulatus | reverse complement strand
CCATAGGGCGCTGAATAGAAGGATTTCGTGGGATAGGGAGGTATGCCAAGTGCAGCCACAGGAGGGCAACCGAGAGCCCGGGAATGGGCCACTTGGAGCCTGATGGCCTGCAACCTCCCTTTCCGCCAAGGGGCATAGATCGATCTAGGGGGATGGATCAATAGATCAATTTAGGGATTTGGATCGATCCCTGCCTCCCTCCCTCCCCTCCTAGGACTCACCAGAAAAGCCCATTGGGAATAGGCAGCCAATGGGAGCGGAGGAAGTCCCAGGTAAAAGGAAGGAGGCCACGCCTCCTCAGGAATGGGGAACCAATGGGAAAATCACACGAAGTCCCATAGACTTCGGTTTTATTAAGTGATGGCTAATAAAGAACATTCCTAATACAAGGCCGCCCTCTTGTGGTTACTCAGGGCACTGCGTCCTCTTTTGGCTTCTCCCTAAATTCACTCTTGGCAATTCACTCATCATGGCATTTCCCATCTATTAGAGTTTGCATTTCTTTTTTTAAATAAATAGGAGTCCTGTGAGGCTGGAGACGGAGGGTGATGTAGACAGAGAGGGATGGCCGCCCTCCAGCCGCCTTTGTCTCAGGCTGAGAGAGAGAGGGACATGCCTCCTCCTGCTCTTGGCCCAAGGAAGGTCCATGGGTGAGGAGGCAGCAGGATTTGAACCCAGAGCTCAGGCCTCTGCACCACCTGAAAAGGAGGGCTCTGGAAGGAAGGAAAAATGGAAGGAGAGAGAACTAGAGAGAGAGTCAGGCAAAGGTAGAGTGGGAGATAGACCGATAGATTGATCCCGAGGGAGGGAGTGGTAGACTTATCCATAGGGACTCCAATGCAAGGAATAAAGTCTGTGGGATAAACAACAGGGAAATGTGTGCGAATTCAGCCGCAGGAGGGCGCCAGAGGGCAAGGAATGGGCCCCTTAGAGCTCATGGCCTGCAGCGCCCCCTTTCCACCACCAGAGGGCGCTCCTTGGGACTCCAATGGAACGAATTCAGTCTGTTGGATAAATAGAATCATAGAGTTGTTAGAGACCACAAGGGCCATTCAGCCCAACCCCCTTCTGCCATGCAGGAAATCTCAATCAAAGCATCCCCAATGACAGATGGCCATCCAGCCTCTGCTTAAACACTTCCGAGGAAGAGACTCCACTATAAGCTCCAAGGAAGGAGTGTGTTTCACTGTCGAACAGCCCTTACTCTAAGGTAGTTCCTCCGAATGTTGAGGTGGAATCACTTTTCCTGGACCTTGCATCCATTGCTCCATTGGGTCCTATTCTCTGGAGCAGCAGAAAACAAGTTTGCTGCCTCCTGGATATGACATCCCTTCAAATACTTAAACAGGGCTGTCATATCACCTCTTAACCTTCTCTTCTCCAGGCTAAACATCCCCTTCTTCCTCATAGAGGGAATCATTGGGGAATACATTCCCATAGGGAAACATAGGAAAATACTTTCCCATAGGGGCTCATGGGGGAATAGTTTCCGAAAAGAAATAGATTTAAATGATTGACATTGCCTTTTGAAGAGGCATAAAGCCATTCCAAAAAAGAAGGGATTACAAGGAGAAGATGAAAAGAAGGAAAAGGAGGATCGTATTCTGGAGGGAATAAAGTGGAAGGTTGAGGAAAGAGAACAGAAGAATAAATAGAGAAGGCAAGGCTAAATGGAAGAAAAAGGAATTAAATGTAGATGAGAAAGGGACTAAAATTAAGGATAAGTTAATGGACATGTATGCATAGAATAATGAGGAAATGAAAATATAAACAAACAAACAAACAAACAGGCTAAGTCCTATGTATTATCCTAAACCTGATCCCTGACAACAGTCTCCCAGTCAAGGAACAATTCCCATTGGCTGTTATCGATCTGGATCAAGGATTTAGAAGGCGAGTTGCTCATACTTTATATATTTATATCAATTTACTAATCTTATTAAGATTAGAAAGGACAGTAGAGTAGCACCTCTGTGTATAAATTACTGTTCTAGGAGAGTAAGAAATAAGGTTTATATAGAGATAATTAAAGGGGGGGAACAATTATATGCGGTAAAGAGAAAGTACTAAAAGAAATCCAAGCGGATCCAAAGAAGAAAAACCTTCAATGACCAAAAAAGAGGTATTAATAAGCAAGGCATAAAGAAGGTAATGGACCCATAGGAAGGGATTCAGACGGAGGATCATCAAAGAGAAGGCATTGGAAACAGAAAGGACTCATGGGAGTTAAGCTGAAATTAGGCCTTACAGTACTTAGAAAGGTTTTGTGTTTTGAGAAGTAAGGCACACTTTTGGTCTGATCAAACATCGTTTCATTAATAAAATATATTTAAATGAAAAGATCCAAACTGGCTTAAAGGCCTCCTTCCTAAGCATCCTTCCAGGGCTGAGCGGCTGTGGAGCCCATCATCCACAGAGGCCTCTTCTCTTCCCCTTTGGCTCTGAGAAGGGACCCTGAAAAGCCCCGCATGATCGCCCAAGACTCCCTCAAGGATGGCCTCCAAAGCGAAAAAACAAGATACAAAAACACTGAAAACTACAATACTTATAGATGAAAACAAATGTTACATTGCAACCAACATCATTAACAACCAAATATCATTGCTCAGCTCACTGGCTGCCCAGGGACCCCTCTCCTTGGAATTGCAAGACCAGCAGAAGACATTGCCATCTCTTTCCTGAAAAGGCAAGGCCTGTTCTTCCAAGCTGCCTCTCCCTTCAAGCCAAGAAGGTAATTCCAGGAGAGTCATTCTCTGAGACAATACTATTTCTTTTTCCTTTTTCCTCTTTCTCTCTTTCACTTCTATTGACTGACAGCCAGGAATCCCCCCATTCCCTCCTCCTCTCTCTCTCCATTCTCCTTCCCCATGGAAGGCGGGGCAGAGGATAGTGGGCGGGGCTGCGGCGGGGACATGCAAATTTGGGACCAATAGGGAGGGAGGGGACAATG
>NW_024810321.1:0-2950 GCF_019175285.1 Sceloporus undulatus | reverse complement strand
GTGCGTCATTTAAACAGCATACTTCCAAAGTGACCTGAAGCAGCTTTATTTTGGCCTGTCTGTATGGGCCCTGTGGCTAATAGTCATGTCAGGATGGAAATACATTTCTTCACGTGGATCAACTACTGTGTAGCACAAGTGGGCAAGTGCTGGTATTACAACCATCTCCTGCCTGTGAGCTCCTTTTCGTCACTTGGAAGGCTCCTGTGGGAACAGAATTCTGGAACAGTAAAGCCTCTGGTCTAACCCATCTTGAGTGTTATGCCTTCAAATATCTGAAAGGCTGAGGCCAAACCTCTGCAAAACAAATGCTCAGTCTCTGAGAAGAGGAAGAAAGAGAAACAAAACAAAAAACCAGATTGACCATGTTTGGTTAATGTTTTACTCCATTATCTGAGAGCTGACATCTTCTCAGTAATTACCGCAGACGATTCCACCTCGGGTGTAATTAAAAAACGATTACTTAGAGAATGTAGTGAGACAGGCTCATCCTTGTTCCCCGTTCAAGCCAAACCAAGAAGAAGAAAAAGAAAGATGTCAAGGAAAATAGATGTTTTATGTCAGGAAGCAAAAGGTAGGGGGTTCATATTAGAAGGCAGGTAATTTGACTGGCAAACACAGCCTTGGAATTAGTTCAATATGCTCAATATGGTCACTTCCATGTGAAGTAATATTGGACAGATGGGTAAGCCAGGTTCTATGCTTCCAATACCGTTGCATTAGTGAGTCAGTACATACAAAACAAATCTCAGATCACTGCTGGCTCTCTTCCCAGGGAGTTCGATAGAGGAGATGTGAGAATGCATTACTGCTCCAACAAAGCTATGTACTTTGTAACCCGTCTGAAGCAAGTCCCTTACAAACGGTCCCTCTGGCCACCAACCAAAAAACCATCACCACCACCATCATAATACCAGAAGCCTCTCCATGGTTTAGATGTAATGGTTAAGCATTAATGAGCAGCAGCTGAAGGAAACTGCTTCACTTCTAAACGAATTCTAATGAGGGGGAGTTTGATGCATTTCTTGTTTTAGCTGCTCCCTGCAATTAATTAGACATTTCACTTAAAGCACAAATGGAATGTATGAAAGAAATATTTAGCCAAAGAACAGAATTAATGAATGCTTTCTCTTAAACCCAGCTAGGTAAAAGATCACAGTGGCCCCCAAAACATACATTTCCTCCTAATGCACTTGAGTTCAGCATTTAAACTGTAAATGTTATATTTAGTCAGCTGGAAATAATAGTAAGTGGGTTCTAAACAGAAGAAGGAAAAAAAGTAGAGATGGTGTAGAATCTCTCTCTCTCTCTCTCTCTCTGTTTTACTTATCTGGAAAACCAGCTGTTTGGCTCAGTTTCCTAAGGATTTGTGACAAGTTTCTCCTGAAATGTTGCCTTGACCCTGTTCCAAAGAAACACAGGCTCTGATTTAGTGGTATATTGCATACTGGGATGGCTATCAACCATTAACTCAGTGGGTTAATTCATAGCTGATGAAAAATTAAAACAACAGGAGGAGTTGACAAAGGTCTGGGAGAAGCCTGGGTCGGGTACGGGACGAGTACTGGCCAGGGATAGAGCTATGCAATAAAATCCATCCCTGTACATTTACATCTTGCACCTAGCATGGGCATAAAAGCTGGTGTGCTAATCTCCAAAGTGGTGTTGTTATTAATTGACTTCAAGGTGAACTCAACCCATGGCAACCCTGTCAGTGATACACCTCCAAGACCCCCTATTCCTAACTTCTCAGCTCCTGCAAGTCCAGGCCTGTGATCTTACTAGCCAATGAGTCAAGCCATCTGGTGTGCTGCCTTCTATCTTTCCTAGCATTATTATCATATTTTCTAATGAGTAATGTTTTTTCATGATGTGACCAAAGTATTACAGCCTCAGTTTGGTCATCTTTGCTTCCAGGGAGAGTTCAAGCTTGATCTTTTCAAGAACCCATTTGTTTTTCTTTTGGACCATCTATGGTATTCTCAGTGCTTTTCTCCAGCACTATATTGCAAATCAGTTGATTTTTCTTTCCATTCACTTTCTTCACTATCCAGTTCTCACATCTGTACATAGTGAGGAGGAATACAATGGGTTGGATGATTTAGTGTTAGACTTGACTTTAGTGTTCAGTTGTATATCCTTACTTTATAGGATCTTGTCTAGTTCTTTCCTGGGTGCCCTTCCCATTCCTAGTCTTCCTCTGATTTCTTGAAGGACAGTCTCCATTCGGATCAGTGTTTGATCCAAGGTATGGGAAATCTTTAACTGTTTTGATTCCATTGTTATCTAGGATTCATGTATGTAAATCTTTTGTGATCATTTTTTAATGCTCAGCAGTAAGCCTGCCTCTGTACTTTCTTCTTTTTTAACCCCAAACAATGTATGAGCACCAGGCACAAATGGCTTGCTTTAGAATCCCTTCAAGGAAAGTACAGCTCACTACAGCACTGGTGGAGAAAGTTTGGTTTACAGGTCTATGGGCCACATGTTTGTGCTATTCCAGCCCTTCTGAGGATGCCCTATCTATCCCAGGGCATTGTTTCATTTTAAAAAATTTATTCTCCCCCACCACGACCATGGGATGCCACTGCCTCCCCCCCCCCAAAAAAAAGATGATAGCTCAAGCCTGGAAGGGCACATAAATGTCATGTTCTGTAAAGAAAATGTAGTCCTCTGCACAGAACATGCTATAAATGAAGCTTGGTCTGCACAAAATTCATACCTCTTCTTCTCCTTCTCCTTCTTCTCCTTCTTTTCACAGAAAGCAGTATTTTCTATGTGGGAAACAGTGTTTTCTGCTTATAAAATAATATTTTTATGCAAAATATATATTTTTTGTACAAAAAGTGCTATTCTTTGTGCAAATAAATTGGAACCACACACAGCCACAAGCTTGTGAGTTCAGCCATAATAGTTAAAGTGAAATAATATAATAGTGCTGTAATAGTGT
>NW_024810320.1:0-2951 GCF_019175285.1 Sceloporus undulatus | reverse complement strand
CAGCCATTACCTAGATTTGAAACATTAGAAAATATTGTGTCAATGATTGTTAAACAATTACAAAATAGATAAATACATGGATAGATTCCTAGATATATTATTAGATATATTCCTTGCAAGGGGCCCCAAAGCCAAATGTGAAGAAGGCTGCTTTGGCACCAGCAGCAACAAAACCCAACACTTGTCCTCCTGCTTTGATTCTCTCTCAAACCAGTCCCTCACAAGCTTGTCTTCCTCCGGCCCCCACATGGACCCCTCGCTCTTTTCTCTCCAAAGACTGCTTTGGAGGCAGGCAGGAGGGCTTCTTTCCCTCCTCTGTCCCTCCCTCCCTCTCTCTCTCTCTCTCTCACCCATTCCTCACAACTCCCTATGGCTGAAGCGACCCCGCCAAGTCCCCCAGAAGGTTTTTTTTCACCTATCTATCTATCTATCTATCTATCTATATTACAATATATATTATTTATACAATATATAATGCGAGACCATGGACTGGCTTCCGCTTTTACCCGCAACATCCAAAAAGTGTTTGTGTGTGTGTGTATGTATACATACATACAAGAGCAGTACATTTAACATTTAGATCATTCATGCAATTATAAGCAGAGTACAATTTGTCAAGTCAATGAAAATATTGTTCAATAGATCCAGATAAATATGTGTATATATACATATATATATATTTATATTTTACCATGATTGTAATAGTAGTGAAATAGTGCAATATGGCATGCTAATAAAATTAATTGAAAGAATTCCATATATAGTACTCACTTTGTAAACTTAACAATAGTGCAATTTGATAAACTAATGAAAATACTTAATTATTCATCAATATATATTGCATACTCCGTAAAATGCAAGAAAGGTAACCAACCTGTCGGTAGTCTCCAAGGTAGACAGCTCTATGGAGTAGAACCATCTCCATGCAAAGGAACACTTGAATTATCGCCTTGTACGCAGTTGAGTTGCCAACTCCAAAAAAAGTAGCAACTGTTGCATACGAGCCTTTATGGGCCAGGTACATGATGGCCATGGCTATTTGCTTTTCTACAGGAATAGCCTTACGCAGCCTTGTGTCTCTCCGAGTAAGATGAGGACGCAGCTCCTTCACAAGCATATTAAAAATCGCGCGAGGCATTCTGAAATGCCATTTCCACATCGCATCAGACCAGACAGTTCTAGCATAAACGTTCCAGTGAACATCAGTTTTGGGGTATATCCACCACCTTCTAGACATCGGCTGCATGCTCAACTGGGAATCTTGCAAGTAGAAACGAAGCATGCCATTAAGATCTTCCAGATATGCACTAATTTCTGCGTCATGCTCAACATTGTCAAACAGACACATCACTATTGGGGGGGGGGGCTTTTAAAGGCAGAAGCTTATTGGTCCATTAAAAAAAAGGCGCCAAACAAAAGAGGAATTGATAACGGTCGGATAAATGGTAACGAAGATCGAACATACATTGGGTTATGTTACACCGGGTTAATACTACGTCATATTTGATTGACAGCCACAGAACCGGTTTATATGCTACTTCGACTTCTATATACATCGATCTATTTCTTAAATGGGAACGATCCAGAACATTAAAATCGGAACAAATGGATAAATGGGAACGAAGAAAAAAAAAACGAATCGGAACGCAGGGTAAATTGTGTGGTATTTTACACCGGATTTATCGAAATCGGTGTATTTAATCTTGGTGTAAAAGTCAAGTGGGAACAACCCCAGGGAAGACCTAGGAGCCCTGGAAGCCAAAACAAAACAGAGGATCATGGGAATTGATGCCGGGGGGATGGATACCAGGGCCACAGCAGACATGCATATCACACCAAACAGCACCGCATTGAATGCAAAGTAGCCTGGGAATAGGATTTGTGAATTCCCTAGTTCACCGAATTTACTTAAGTGTGAACTGATGCATGATTGCGTTTGGAGTGTGAGCGAATGCATCTGATAACCTTTCGCGTAATAACATGAATACGCATGATTGCGTTCTGGATGACACTGGATTATACTTCCAACGTCACTCATGAGATATTGTCCTCAGTTTAGTAATCTTACCTTCTAGAGAGAGTTTAAGCTTGATGCCAACAGTAGTGGAGCAGAAAAGGCTATTCTGTCCCATTGTGGTGGTAGTCAGGCGGCAGATTAATCGAAACAGTGTTCAGGATGCTACCAATACAAATATGATTTGTATTTTTTGTAATGGGAATAAAAAAGCGAGGATTAATAAAATATACTGTAAAACCTCCCCAAAAATGGAGGATTGGGGCTCCTAAATTTAAAATGGTATTATAACGCAAATCAATTGAGATATATTATAGATGGTATTACAGAGAAAGGGGAATTAGATTGGTTAGAGATGGAAACAATTGAAATAGAGGAAAAAATGGAAAATATATATTTTTAGGGATTTCACCATGAAAGAAATGAAATAGAAAACCCCTTTCTAAAGTATATATAGAAATTTGGAAAAAATATAAAGAAAAATTAATGTCTGCTATCTCCTCATTAATTCCAGTTGTAATGTTAAAAAAAATTCCTATGAATTTAAAGGAAGAACTAGGGAAAGAGTTACGGAAACAAGAAATATATAGGATAAAAGAATGGCTGAAGATAATGAAGGATAAAGGAAAAATAAAATAGAAATTGCAAAGTCTAAAACTAACCTGGTTTAATTGTATTAAGTTGGAACAATGAACAAAAGATTGGAATAGGAAAATTATAGAATTTAGAGACTATACAAAATTTGAACAAATAATTAGGCAAAGAGATAATATGGAGGCAAATGAAATTTTAAAAGGTGTTACAAGAGAAATATACAAATTATTATCATTCAAAGCGTAATGAGAAAGAAGAATACCTTAGGACAATATGGGAGTATGACTTAACATAGATATTCAAAGAATGGAGAAAATTTTGGAATCAATGTCATTTAAACAAA
>NW_024810319.1:0-2951 GCF_019175285.1 Sceloporus undulatus | reverse complement strand
GCTGACTTCTCATATGACCCATTGTGGTACTTATATTCCTTCTATGAGACATCCTGGACCTAGTTTGAAAAGTGCACTGATCCCATGCTAATAATTGTCAAATTATGTAAAAGTTATTAAGTAGTTGGAGGGGTTGCAAATCTAAGATCTGGACAACCACAAACTGTGGGGAATATCACTTTATCATACGGGGGAAATCGGGGGTTTAACAAGGCATTTTACGGAGTCAGTTGCACGATTGTGGCAAAGATTTTCCCATGACTTTGTGACTAGAGAGGACTTATCCCAGGAAGAACCAGAAATGCTTCAGCAACAAATCATTCACAGGAAAATCCCATGAATGATTTGTTGCTGGAGCATTCTTGGTTCTTCCCGGGATAAGTCCTCTCTATGCATAATGTGTGTGAAAATCTTTGCTGTAATTGCACAACATTATTATTGTTATTATTAACTGTCCCGTTAATAATATTGCCTTGTTAAACCCCCAATTTTCCCCCATGTGTTAAAGTCTTATGCACTGACATGACCAGGAGGATGCCCTGGTCTATGAGATGCCCTCACTTCAGGCCTAGTCCATCAATTCAGCTGGAGAAGGACAGGGGTAGTGACAGTACTAGGGCATCCCAAAGGCAATAGCCTCCTCATCTCACTGGATGTTGGCCCAAAGGTTATTATGGCAAGCTCACAGTGACGTGGCAAGGTGGGCTTCGGGGGGCATGGGACAGTGAAGTCACATTGTCTTCAGTGGTGGTGCAGCGCTGTGGCTGCAACACCATTGAAGACAACGGGACTTGAGTATCTGCAGATTTTGATATCCGCAGGGGAATACAGAAGAGATCCCCCGCAGATAGCGAGGGCCCACTATATACCAACATGCCGATGCTGTAAACATCAGCAATAGAGACAGTTTGTACATCAACACCACACTCCAGTGAAAATGTAGAAAGCAGTGATGAAGGAAAGGAAGGCAGGGAAAGAATCAACAAAAGACATATCTACAGAACCTACCCAGATGGAGTGGCATCCCTGTATCAATAGGACCAATGATGCACCATGGGTCATCCACCTCCAGAGAGAGGAGTCCACCTTCATGCACTAGACAGTTCCTACCTGCTGAGAGTAGTTAGTCAGGACTTGAGAGGGATGACCCACCAAAAGCTACTTATATGGACACTTAATTGATAATTGTGCTTTAAGATAAATGGCCACTGGAGAAGGGAGAGGGAACCCTACAAGCTCCCTTAAAATTACTACATAGCAATCCAAGAAATCAGCCCCAAGAAACCCTGTAATGTAGAAGAGCCAATGTCTAAATCCTGGAGCAATGTGAAACACATTATCTTGGGCAGTGGCGGTTTGGGCGCTGACAAAAAAATTAGTTAAAATTATCAGAAAACCTAACAGAAATAGGTCTCTGCTGAAAAATTCCACATTCATTTAACATGGAAAGAAATGCTATTTTAAGCTAAAATTAATGGATGGAGGAAGGAACAATGTAAGAGAGGAGAGCTGAACATTTCCTGAATGTTCTCTGGGAGATGTTTGAAATTCTTCAACAAGATAGTAGATGCTCTCAAAAGATAAATAAACTCAAGTTTGTTTCAGAAAATCCCTCTCTGGAAAAATTTGGCATATTCCTGAGAGAATTACAAATTTTCACAGAGGCCTGCCCATTGTATATTTGTGTAAGTTGCTGCTCAGGACTTGTCTCCTTCCAGTGTCTCAGTGAGTCATGCAAAAACACAAAGGGGATTGACTGCTCCAAAGGTGGCTTTTTCCAATCCATGGGCCCTTTGTGACGCCCTAGTTAGGTGCTAGGGTTGCCTCGGGGTGGAGTGCCTACAGGCCCCGCAACCCTAGCACGTGATGAGGGCATAACAATGGTGGCGCCCTGTATACACAACTGCGGCCATTGTTATGTGCTGTGCAGTGTCCCCATGGCGCCATGTGGTGCTTACATAATGAATGCACCAGTGGTGCACTTGTTACGCTGCCATTGTAGCTTTAGAAGAACCCGCTTTTTGTGGTTTCTTTTTCTGCCGGCAGGAAGCCACATGGTTTGACGGCTGCAGCTTCCCTCTGGTGGAAAAAAGGCCACCGCCAGCCCAGACAAAACCCCAGGTATGCACCGGGCCTTAACTATAACTAGCATTTCATATTCTGTAGCATTTCATATATTTGACTACAGACCCAGCAATGAAGACAGCCTCCAATTCTAACTCACCATCAGAATTGCAGAAACATGAATTTAAAAGGTAGGAATGTGGTTTGAAAACCACCATCATAGACCTCAAAATATTTCTACACATTTTAATACCCCGGTGAATCTTTTAAAACATTTCTTCAGATTTGGGAGGCAGGTCAGGCACTATCAAAGTTGCTTGTTAAACCATGATATTTCCAAGGCATGGCCTTCTTTATTTCCAGAGCAGATCTACATTTTTTAAAAACAAAAGTTTGTAAGAGGTGGGGAGATGTCCAAAGTGAGCAGAAATATGAATAAAGACAAGATGTCATTTTTTAAACTATAAAAGGTAGACAAAACTGTTCAATGAATGAGAAGCATGACAACAAGATCTAGCATTGGGTTAATGCATTTCTCATGTAGGCTGAAAAAACAGATTCACCCTGTCACTGAAGAATCCATGGAAATCTCTCTGAAGAACAGTCTGTCTATTTTCACCCAAAGAATGCAGTGACTGGTAATTCTGCTGTATCTTGTTTGGATAAGGTAGTACTCTACCAGTCTTTAAAAGTCAAAGGAGGTTTTACACAGCTAAAAAAATCTGACTTACTTTTCCCAGTTTGAATCTTCTTCCAAGATGCAGCTTGATATTATCACTTGCATTTTGCTGCTGATGCCACCTCCCACCTAAAACCCAGCTAGAATCCAAGCTCAGCTGGCTGATTTGCAAAGCAGGAGGCGGCATCGGCAGCAAAATGCAAGCGAT
>NW_024810318.1:0-2951 GCF_019175285.1 Sceloporus undulatus | reverse complement strand
GAATTCATGTTAGCCCAACAAAAAAATTCTGAACTGATGGGTTGTATCTTTTCTCATGTCAAAAGTCACAGATTTGTTTGCTCCTAGCAAAATAAACAGACACTTAGCTCTGCAGCATTAGAGACTTCCCAGTGTTTCATACATGCTCTCTGCTGGTTGAAATATTTGAAGTGGAACTACAGCAACAAATCACATTTCTTTACAGAACTCAGAAAACTGTTATTGGAAGATTTAATTCTTGAAAGGCAGTGATGAGGACTCTGGTAATATTCTGTGACCCAATAGAGTCCACTCATCACCAATAAAACTATGGCTGGCATTAACTTTTGCTGTTAAGGAGCCATAATCTAGAGCAGTGGTTCCCAAACATCTTCGGGCTATTGCCCCCTTTCCTTTTGGGCAGCAACCCTAGCGCGCTCCCCCCCCCCCCCCCAAAATATGTTTTTTTCCACATTAAGTCTACTGTTCTCCATATAGGCATGTTGGCCACATGACCACAGAATCGTCTATGACAATACTGGCTCTCTCGGCTTAGTAATGGAGATGAGCACTGCCCCCTACAATCAGACATGACTAGACAATATTGTCAAGGGAAACTTTTATCTTTACCTTTTCTACTGCAAATTCATGCTCCCTTTACACCCAGGCCCCTTGGGAGTGGCAACCAAGAAGTGTCTTGCTTGTGCCAACTTTGAAGCTAAATGTGTCATGGCCAGCCAAGAGCAGGTTTTGGAGGAGGATAGGGCTCCTCCAGAGCAAGAGATAATTGAGGCTACACCAGGTGTTAATCCTGCTCTGCCAGAATCCAGCCCTGATCTCCCAGCTCCAGAGGAGGAGGCTCAGCCAGGTCCTAGTGCTGGTGGGATTCCTCTGGTGGTACAGCAGCCTAGTGGTGACTCTGGGGAGGAACCAAGCTTGAAGGTTCCCTCCTATAGAGAACGCAGGGCTGAAAGTGCTGGCAGACGCAGATCCCAGAAAATTGCTGGCACGGGTGAGAGTTTCCCTTATGTAATGAGCAGAGAGACACCAACTCAGTGCCAGAGTTTATTGCATGATCCTTTGGTGTGACTGCTGCCTACACTAGCTCGCTATATCTTTACTCTTGACTTTGGAACGGACTGGACTATTGCTACCTTCTGGCTGACCTGACCCTGGACTGGACTGACTATTGTGACCTCTGTTATCTTGACTTCGGCTTGGCTTACAGTTTGCTTTTTCTCTCTCTCCCTGCAAGGTTTGTGGACTACTTCCAGCTTCATAGTTAATTGCCTTCCTTATCAGTGAGTGTCTGTGGGTGCTGGCCGCAGTCCAGGACAAAATCCGGCACAAGTGAGAGGTTTCTTGGTTGCTGTTTGACTGGCTGTTCAGTCATTGCTCCCTTTGCACCCTGATTCTGGGAGCAGCCACTGAACAGCTGGCTGAGCAGTGGCTGAGAAGCCTCTCACCCATGCCAGCCTTGCAGCAATGGTCAGTGCAGACAAGAGGCCTCTTGGTTGCTGCTCTGGCAGCTGCTCAGTTGTTGCTCCCAAGTGACTGGGTAGAAAGGAGAAACTTCTCCCTAGAGAGGAGAGACTCTCAATCCTTCATTGGGGCAGAGAAAATTACAGGTGGTGTGTGTGTAGGAGCTTTACAGGGGCCACATGCTCTGGGCTGGAGACTGGTGTGGGGTGGAAAGGGAGAGATTTTTAACTACTGGAGCTACTCCAAGACAAAGGACTCTTTCCACGAATCGATCACAGATACTCCTTCCCCAAAGACATGTCTTCCCCACACAGTTTCAAGTATCTACACTCCCACAAAAAATTGTTTCTTCTGCTACCTCTACCCTCACTCCATCTGATGAAAGAAAGCAGGAGCAGCAATGCAACTCCAGCCTGCTAGCCAAATCCCAGCAAAGCTCACAAAGCTTAACCAGGGTCCCAAATTTGAAAGCCCCTTTTAGCCACCACTCTAACTCTTTGCTCCAGTCTATCCCCAAATGGTGCCACTCTGAGCCACAGAAGTGATGCCCTGTGCCCAAGCCTTGCACAAGTTTCCCAACTGCCACTACTAGTGAAAGATGCCAGTAAGGGAGTGAACTCACATGGACAGGCAAAGAGCGGGAGACACCACCACACAAAATGATCAGTGAGGCTGTGTGGTGGTTTACTGGAGACCCTGAAAAGAAGTTAAATGTCATCCTCATCCCTACCACAGTCCTAAAGATCGCTGGTTCCCCTTATCTTTCCTGCACAACAATACTTTGACTGAAGCCCCCCTGCTGCCACCTTTCCCCCTCACCACCCCCCTACTGCTTTCTTTCTACCTCACCACCTCCCCCCCCGGATCCTTCCACCATCCCCGGGGGGGGGATACTACCCACTTTGGGAATCACTGATCTCTGAGGAGGAAGGTGCTGAGGCACTGAAGGAGAAGGGTAAACACACCCATTTGGTTGCTGCCATCCTCCCCAGCACCAGCACCCCCCACCCACTGGGTGATGCCAGGGGTGGGGATGCCACTGTCTAGGCATACATTCAGGGAGTAAAATTCCATTAAAATAGGTAAATTTTGTTTAAATAAATTAGAGAAGGTCTACTGCTAGTTTGTTAATTTGCAGAATCAGGAGAACCAATTTAATGTCAAGGATATGGATTTAGCAGTTAAGATAGGGAAGAACTAATATATCAAGGACTACTACATGAAGTTAAGATTGTGATGTTTTAGTGTTTTGTTTAATATGTGTTTAATGTATCTGTTTAATGTATCTCTGTTTGTCCTCAAGATGTTTGTTCTTTTTTAAACAATAAAAAAATGAAAATAAATTAAAATAAAATATATTTTGTTTTGTGAAAATTTTGAATCTTGTTCTAAGGAACATCATAGAGCTCTGTAAATATTTTCACCTACCTGCTAATCCAATAGTGAAGGTAAATATATGATTAATATATTTAATTTGAGTAAAAACATAT
>NW_024810317.1:0-2951 GCF_019175285.1 Sceloporus undulatus | reverse complement strand
CCTTAGTTTTCTTTGCATGTAAAATGCAATTGGGGGGGGGGGGGGGGTCAAAACTGTGAGTGTTATATATACTGTGGGCTGAACAGATGGTCCCAACTAGAATAGTAGTCCCAATGAGTGAGAGTCCCATAACTGTTAACTCATGGTTCAAGAAGTCTGTTCTATTTAGGAGTACCAATAAGATTGCAAGACTGGGACTGCTACCTATTTGCAGAATTAATGCAGTTTAACACTGCTTTAACTACCATGGTTCCATCCTATGGAATCCAGGGATTTGTCATTTGTTGAGGCACCAGAGTTCTCTGACAGAGAAGGACAAATATTTCACAAAACAACAAACCCCAGAATCCCATAGCATTGAGCCATGACAATTAAAATGATTTCAAATTACATTAATTTTGCAGAGTAGATGCAGATTGGGGTAAGGAATTCTGTTCAGCCTGGAGCCCAATCCCAATTTAGGAAGAATTTCAGAAGCTACTTTCCAGTGAGGCCAAGGGAACAGGGAGGGCCAAGGACAAGGTGAGTAAAACATAGGAAATAGGTGAGAACATATTTATTTCTTACCATTTCGGACACATTTTCATCAAACAAACAAAGCACAACTCAGTTTGATGTGCACTCAGTAATAAGCTGCAGTGCAACAGGCATGCAAAAGCAGAGTCCTCTTCCAGTAAACAATATGCATGTCTCCAAACCACAATCCAGTGGCTTTGGAGAAAAACCCTTAAGATTATTCTGCATACAGACTGGCAAATATTAAACAGAGTTTCTTTCTTTTTTCTTGTTAATCAGGTTGGAGTAGGGTTGCCACATTTTAATCCATTGGTCAGGAGAAATCCGGTATTTTATTCCTTCAAGTGGCTGAGCCAACTGGGACATATTTTAGACCCTTCAATCCTGGGTTTTCCAGGTTTTCTGGGACAAATGGTAACCCTAGGTTGGAGCCATGCAACACAGGAGTTGCTGTCATGCTCAGCCTGGCTGAGGACTCAGAAGATGAGGGGGCTGAGTCTGAGCCCCAGGGAACCTGAAGCTGAGCTGGGTCATAGCTCTGCTCTGCCAGCTCAAGCAGAGCCTGTTCTGTGTCATGAAACTCAGCAGCCTAGCCTCCCACCAGCAGAGATTTCAAGCACATAAGATATGGATGAGCAGGACAATGGGGTACCTACCTTCATCCAGAGAAGGTCTGAAAGGGCATGCCTCCATCAATCCAGGAAGCTTTATGAGAAACGCTCAGCAATCAGGAAACAACTGTGATGAGGAACTGGGTATTATAAACAGGTGCAGGATGCTGAGCTCCTTTGTCAGAGCTTACCTGGGCTTCCTGGAGAAAGCACGTTTCTCTAACTCCCTTGCACTTTGTTGCCTGAAACCTTGCTTCCTGGACTACGGATTGCTGTGCAACCCTTGATCTTTGGACTGCCTTGCTGACTTGTCTTTCTGCAACCCTGGACCCTTGGCTTGCCTGACCCTTCTCTATTGGCTACTGATATGGTGTGTGGATACTATGGAGAATACCGCACTGCGTTCTGAGAACGTTCTGGGAACCCGATGGGAATGGAACGCATTTAAGTATACCGCACATATGTGTTCCCATCAGGTTCCCAGAATGTTCGCAATGTGTCCCACATGTGTTCCAGGGAGGGGACGGATTAGATGTGTTCCCAGCGAGCTGTAACATTCTCAGAACGTTACACAAGAGGTCTGTGCAGTATTCTTCCGTTCTCAAATCCGTTCTCTCATTCCTCCGTCTCCTGATTGGCTGAAAGAATGACAGGCAGGGAGGCAGGCAGGCGAGTGACTGCAGTGAAGGAAGGTGTGTGTGTGTGAGAGGGGGGAAAGAAGGAGAGGGGAAGGAAGGAAAAAGGGAGGGAAGGTGGGACAAGAGAGAGAAGAGGAAAGGAGGGAAAGAGAGAGGGAAGGAGAAAATGGGAAGAGGGAGAGAGAAGGAAGGAAGGAAGGAAGGAAGGATAAGCAGCGAGAAAGAGAGTGAAGGAGGAGGGCAAAACAGAGGGAAAAGAGAGAAGGGGGGGGGAACAGGGCAGAGAGCAAGAGGGAGAGGGTCTGGCTGCTTCTGCAGGGGCCTCTGGTGTCGTGTCCAGCGGGGCTCCTGTGCTGTCAGCCTGCAGGAGGCAGGGATGCCAGGGATGCCCAGGACCCTCTCCTCCTTCCCTCCAGGAGGGAACCCACAAAAGCTCCTCTGTTTGGAGCACCACACAAAAGCAAGCAAACAACTCCCAAAATTCCATATCAAAGAGCCAGACAAGAGTTAAAGCGGGGAGGGAAGCTCACAACCTGAAGGCACACAGTACATGCACACACACAGGATGCAAAAGAGTGACAAGCTGCCAAAAAGGGGAATTGGAGTGACAGCAGAGGACTCTTCTTTTCAAACCGGTTTAAAGAGCTGCAATGGCTGCCGGGGCTAAATACCACAATTGAGGTATTTGTAGTGGGCACTTGCTTCCAGAGGCATTTGGAGGGGCAGAAACCGAATCTTCCCAGTTCCTTCCAGTTAAAAACCACCAGTGGGAATGAGCCCTAAGACAATGAAGGGAATGATTGAGGCAAGCCAGAAGGACAGTGGAGACAGCAGGGGCCAAAGCGAAGACTCAAGGAGCAGAGAGGACCCAGGGAAACAGCGAGGGAGCAGAAGCTAAGAAACGAAGGGAACGATCGAGGCAAGCTAGAAAGACAGCAGAGACAGCAGAGGCCAAAGCGGAGACTCAAGGAATGGATAGGACCCAGGGAAAATTACGAATGAATGAATGAATGAATGAATGAAAGTTTATTTCTAGACCGCTATTCCTTAGAGATCATAGCAGTTTACAAAATTTAACATCAAAAGACAATACAAAGTGAAAGCCCATAACCAGACAATAAAAAACCCACACGTACCACTTAAAAACAATACAACAATTCTAAAAACATTCTAAACAATAATTCAA
>NW_024810316.1:0-2951 GCF_019175285.1 Sceloporus undulatus | reverse complement strand
AATCAATGCAACCCTGAAACCAACACAGCCCTCCCGAAAGCTGCGTCCCGGACGGCTCTGGTGTCCAGCCTATAGTGCTTTATAAAAGTCAATGGCTGGGACCAGACAGCAGCCTTACAGACATCCTCCAGGGATATCCCCGACAGGAATGCGGAGGATGCCGACATTGCCCTCGTGGAATGGGGCCGAACCCTGACAGGAAGAGGTTTGTCCAAGAGTTCGTAGCAGAGGTGGATGGTACCAGCCACCCACTTCGAAAACCTCTGCGCAGAGACGGGCAACCCCTTCTTCGGTTCCGAGTAGCATTGGAAAAGTCTCTCGGACCGACTGGAGGCAGCAGTTCTGTCCAGGTAAAACACCAGTGCTCTCCTGACATCAAGAGAATGCAGGCGTCGCTCCGCATCCGAAGTCGGGCTGGATGCGAGAGTAGGCAACACAATGTCCTGACACATGTGGAATGCAGACACTACCTTCGGCAAGAAAGTAATGTCTGTCCGGAGGACCACCTTGTCCTTGTGGAACCTCAGGAAGGGCTGGTCCCTCCGCAAGGCACAGAGTTCGCCCGCACGGCGGGCAGAGGTGATGGCCACAAGAAAAGTGGTTTTCCAAGTCAGTAGTCTCAAGTCCGCTGTGGCCATCGGTTCAAAGGGCTTGGATTGGAGGGCGGACAGTACCGTCTCCAGGCTCCAAGCCGGCGTTGGTACCGACACAGGAGGATACAGGTTAGCACACCCCTTAAGGAATCCCTTCACCAAGGGGTCCTTAAAGAAAGAAACCCTCCCCCCCGAACTGGTACTTGGAACAGATGGCAGACAAATAGCACTTGATGGAGATGAGAGACAGACCCTCATCTAAAAGTGCCATTAAAAATTCCAGCACCACCGGGGTGGACACCCGAGCGGGAGACAAGCCTTTTTGGTCAAGGAAACGGCTAAATCTTCTCCATTTCAAGGCGTAGGAACGCTGAGTAGAAGGTTTCCTTGCAGCCAGGATCACCGTCCTTACTGCCTCAGGGAGAGCGGTTAGGGTAGGATCCTCCAAGCCACCAGCGGCAGGCTCTCGATGTCCGGATGGAGGATCCGTCCGTCCTGGATCGACAGCAGGTCCGGGCGAGGCTCGAGGCGAAGGAAGCACCTCCTGGAAAGATGCAGAAGGGATGCGAACCAAGGCTGTCTCGGCCACCATGGCGTGATCAGGATCGCGTCGGTATGGTCTACCATTATCTTGGACACCACTCTGATGATGAGAGGAAAGGGGGGAAAGGCATAAAGGAGCTCCCCCGACCACAGGAAGGCGAACGCGTCTCCGAGGGATCCGGTCATTGGCCTCCTGGAGCAGAACTGGGGACAGTGGCTGTTCCAATCGGTCGCGAAGAGGTCGATTTGAGGGGTTCCCCACCTGTCGAACAAGTCGCTGACTGTCTCCGGATAGAGCCTCCACTCGTGGCACACCGAGGGTGATCTGCTCAGGCGATCCGCCAACTCGTTGTCCTCTCCAGGCAGGTGGATCGCCTGAAGGAGGACCTGTCTGTGGATGCACCAGTCCCAGATGCGCAGGGTAATGTCGAGAAGAGTCCTTGACTTGGTGCCACCCTGTTTGTTGATGTAATACATCACGGTGGTGTTGTCTGTCCTCAGGAGTACCACTTTGCCTGTCACAGCGGTTTCGAAAGCTCTCAGAGCCTTTTTGACAGCGAGCATCTCTAGGGCATTGATGTGGAGGAGACTGTCCGAGTCCGACCATTTGTCCTTGACAACTAGGTCGAGGAGGTGAGCGCCCCAGCCTTCTAGAGAAGCATCGGTCGTCAAAGTCACTTGAGGCTGAGGTTGATGAAAGGGCATCCCTGCGCACATGTTGCGCTCGTCCAACCACCAGTTCATGGAGGCGGCCACCGGTCTCGGCACCGTCAACCACCTTGACGGAGGATCTTCCATTGGAGAGAAGACTGAAAGGAACCAAGCCTGGAGCGGACGGAGGCGAAGTCTCAACCACGGCGTCACGAAGGTTGTCGACGCCATGTGTCCCAGGGCAATCTGGACATCCCTGGCTCTCACTCTTCTGTGTGAGATGCAGGGGTTCAATGATGCTACCAGCGCCTGAAAACGGTCCACGGGAAGGAAGGCGGAGCATCTTTCGGAGTCGAGGATGGCTCCGATGAATTTGACCTGTCTGGACGGCGTGAAGTGTGACTTTTCCCGGTTGATCACCAGCCCGAGAGAGTCCAGCAGCTGAATGGCGAACGAAATTGCCTCCTGGAGGTCCTGCTGGGAGTCTGCGACAAACAGCCAGTCGTCCAAATAAGGGAAGACTCTGTAGCCTCTTTGATGGAGGTATGCCACCACCGGAGCCATGCACTTTGTGAAGACCCGTGGGGCTGTGGCGAGGCCAAAGGGGAGCACGTTGTAGTGGTACGCATCGGAGCCGACGGCGAAGGCGAGGAATATCCGGTGGGACTCCCGAATCCCGATGTGGAAGTAGGCGTCCTTCAAATCGACCGTCGCGAACCACAGGCCCTGGTGGAGGAGAGGCAAAATAGAAGCCAAGGTTACCATACGAAACCGGCGATATTCGAGGAAGAGGTTCAAGTCTCTCAAGTCCAAGATTGGTCTAATGCCCCCGTCGGCCTTCGGTACCGTGAAGTACCTGGAGAAAAAGGCCCTATGGTAGGATTCAGGGGATAGCGGGGAAATAGCCCCTTTGTCCATTAAGGTGCGCACTTCGTCAAGAAGGGTGTCCGAGGGGGGGGGGTGGAAATGAAAACTCTGGTGGGCGGGAGCTCTTCGAACTCAAGGGTATAGCCCCTACGGACGATGTTCAGCACCCAAGAGTCGGAGGAAATGGAAGCCCATACACTGGCAAAGGGCTTAAGAATGTCCAAAAAGCACCTAGGGGAGGCGAAGTGCACGGGAAGGTTTCATGCCCTCTTTTTGGATTGGTCAGGGTCTTGTCGC
>NW_024810315.1:0-2952 GCF_019175285.1 Sceloporus undulatus | reverse complement strand
TACCATCTTAACTGAGAACAACAACATCTTGACAAAATGTAGGCCTGTGACTCTAATGTTGTCATATTTTCCTGTCCTGTATGGTTTTTAACACCTTTGCCTGATGAATAAGTCAATGAAGCTTCAAAAGCTTGCATCATGTATTTTATGCATTTTGGTTGGTGCCATAAAGGTATCACTGTTGTGTGGATTTTGGGTATCATTTCTTGGACAGTGGAACAGAGAGCATTCTCATCAAGTCTGCAAGTGACACCAAACTGAAAGGAGCAGCTAATACATTAGAAGACAAAATTGGTTTTTCAGGATGACCTTAGGAGATTGGCAGGCTGTGCCAAAACTTTAAAAAGGGAAAGAATTTCAGCAAGAAAAAAGTGTGAGGTACTACATTTGAGCAGGAAAAATTACACTGATACAAGATGGATGGCCCTTGGCTGGACAGTCATATCTATCAAAAGAATCTAAGGGTTTTCACAGTCCAGAAGCTTAGTATGAAACAACAGAATGACTCAGTGGCAAAATAAACCCCCAAAGAAGACACTTTATCCACAGAATTACAGCGTACAGAGTCTGCATCCAGTTAAAGACACCAGCGTTTAGTTTAAGAAGGACCTTAGTAAATTGAAACATGTCTGGAAGAGGACAACTAAGTCAGTCTAGCAAGCAAAGCCTATAAAGAATTTAGGTATGTTTGGCTTAGAGAAGAGAAGACAGAACAATGATATGGTAGCTATTGTTAAATATGTGTTCTTCCTGAGTAATACCCTCTTTATCATCTTGGGCATGCTCTGATGTTGCTTTGCCATGTGTGGCATCTGTGAAATGTTGGAGGGTATGATTACTATTAATACTACTAACTTCTTCTTCTTCTTCTTCTTCTTATTATTATTATTATTATTCCTGGCTATACTGACTGGACTGGATGGGGATTTGGGTGCGCTTTGAATTCTGGAATCCACATATTATTGGATGTGACCACAGCCAGCGGGAAAGCATCTCAAATGAAAAGTGTGTAAAGAGAATGTATACACAGTTTAATCCAAGGGAGATGAATGCAAGCAATGCATCCATTATGGAAAATATGCCAAAAGCAAAGAAAGGAAAGGAGTTAATGATTTCAAAAAATGTCCTCAAAAAGTGGAACATGTCCCCCTTTTTAAAAAGTCCTGTTAAATAACCCAAGGAAGAAGCATGCATGTATTTCATGTGGATGCTGGGAAAGGATGTTGACATGTGGGGGGTATACATCCCTTTTCACCAGATGAGCCTTCAGTATAGAAGGCCCACCTGACAGCTCCTTCAGACCAGGAGCCAATTCTGCCTGGATAAATCAATCTTGCACCCTCTGTAACCAAAATGTTTTCAGGTATAAGAGTGGCATGTTTCTCTTAATTTCAATTTAGAAAGTAAGTGTCTGGGAAGCACAATATGAAGGCTTGGCTGCCTGGATTTAGTTGGATATATTGTTTTCAATTTTTTTAAAAATTGCAATTGCTTGATAATAGCAACAAGGTATGATATTACAAAGCTCTCAACCTCAGCCGGATACCGGGATGATTTTACATGCTAAATTGTGGCTGCCGGGTAAGCTTGTTTTGGTTATCAGCTGCTTACAAGGGAAGGAGAGACACGCACCATTATCTCATAACACAAAAAGCCAATGGCATTTCTTAGCTTATTCTCTTTATCCTTGTTTCGTCTTCTCCCCCTGTTCCCTCCCCAAACAGATTCAGTTCATTAATTGGAGCCTCTCTGGGTATTTCTGGAATGGAGACTAACATCTATTAAATACTGCAATCGGCAGGAAGCCCTCTGCTCATTTAGTACTTGCCTATCTTTTCTACTCAGAATAATAAAATGCTCTTAAATCTGTATGAATTATTAAAAAGGAACTGGTTTGTCGGGAAGGGACAAAGGAGGACATTTGCATACTGGATTTTATTTTATTTTTAAAAAACAACAATTTATAATGATGGGTTGCTTAGATGCTAATGGCACATCCCTGCTAGAGCTCTCTTATCAGCCTTTCTCAAATCACCCGTCTTACGGTGTAGTGGTTTGAGCACTGAATTAGAACTCAAGGGGACAAGTGTTCAAATCCCCACTTGGCCATGGAAACCCACTGGCTACCCTTGGGCAAGTCGCACTCTCTCAGCCACAGAGGCAAAGAGAAACCCTTTCCCCACAAATCTTGCCAAGAAAACCCCATGATAGGGTCACCATTAAGTCAAAACTGACTAGAAGGCACACAGCAACATCCATTCAAAGGCAAATATTTTGACTGAGCTATCCACCACCATCCCAGGATGAAGGGTACAGCTAGCTCAAGGGAGGATAACCAGATGCTATAGGACTCATCGGGAAGGATGCATATGCCACTACTAGGGGTGATGGTGGCATTGTGGTCTTTGGAGGGTCCATTTAGGGTACAGTGTGGCTGCTGGGCAAGTGGGAAAGAGCCCTTTCTCACTTGCCCAATAGCCATGCCAGTGCCTCTGTGTGTACCATCCCACTGGGTGACACCCATTCTGGGGTGACACCTGGTGTGGTCCGCACCCCCTGCATCCCCTAGTGATGCCACCGCTTCTGAGAGAATGTACCTGCCCAAAGTCACTCAGTGGATATCCATGGCTCAATGGGATTTAAACTGTCGTCTCTAGAGTCCAGAGTCCTAAAATGTAAACCTATACAACTGAGCATAAACGTTAGAATTGTACAAGTCATTGTTTTCCCTATTGCCATGTATGGTTGCTAGAGCTGGACAGTGAGAAAAGCAGATAGGAGGAAAATTCTATCCTGATGCTGGAGAAGAGTGCTAAGGATACCATGGACAGCCAAAAAGACTGGCCGCAAAATAAATTTGAACTTGTTATTCCCTGTTTTAATTGGGAACTGTCCAATTAAAAAGATTGTATGTACAGCGCTGTGTAAATTTACAGCGCTTTATAAATAAAG
>NW_024810314.1:0-2952 GCF_019175285.1 Sceloporus undulatus | reverse complement strand
GGGAAGCTCCAACACCTGAAGCACGCCCCCGGGGCGGGCCGTCTGGAGGCTCCGCATTCAGCTAAATACACCTCCAAGACGTCCTCCCCTGCCCGTCTGTAACCCGCCTTTGTGAGGTAGGCAGAATATTTTTCAGCACAACTGAACCACTGGTTCCTTTTTGCCTCATTTCCTACCAAAATCTATTCTGTAAAGATCAGTGCCAGAGCACAGAGAAGCCAAAGTTCCCAAATACAGTCTGTAGTATCAGAAAAATTAATGATCATGTATATAACAAGCCCACTCTTGTCTGTACCCATGTTACCTTAACTGTATAATTAGAAGGGCACAGGGGAGAAGAAGGAGGAGGAGAAGAGTAGTACTAGTAGTAGATGGGTAGAAAGCTGAATGGGAAGGGTCAAAAGAGAGAAAGGGTAAACCAAGAAATAATGAATAGATTGGGATTTGTGGAGGTTGGAAAGCTTTTGGTATAATTACCTAACAGCCTAGCACTGTGTAAGTAATACTTGGAAGAATTTCAGAAGGTTTCATCACAACTCACTCTGAATAATATTATATAACAGTTGTATATTGCTTAACAATATACAATAGAAATCAGTTCAGAATATAGCCAGTTGAAACAGAGATATTATCCAAGAGAGTCAAAATGCAACTGCACTTCCAATTTAGATATGCCTATCAGACCTTTTTAAAAAGTCATTCTGAAAAGGCTGGGTCAGGGGTTGAGTATCTCTTATCTGGAATTCCAGAATACACTCCAAAATTCCAAACTTTTTGCAACAACACAAGTGTTGTAGTGCGTACCCTTTCTGTATGAGGCTGGAGAAAGGTGAAAGGATCTGTAAAATGGCAGGAATCTAAGCCTTCCACCATGTCCTAGATCCTCAGTCTTTCTCCAGCATTATATTTTAATAAGTACATGAAAATACAGGTATTCTAAAATCTGAAATACCAAACACTTCTGGTCTCAAGCATTTCAGATAAGTCTGTATATAATGCAGTGGATGTGGCGAGACACAGTGACTCAGTGGTTAAGACACTGACTCTGTCAATCTCTACGTCAGGATTTCAAGACCCTAGTACTACATGATGGAGTAAGTTCCTTTCACCTGTCCCAGCTTCTGCCAACTTAGCAGTTTGAAAGCATGTGAACGTGCAAGTAGATAAATAGGTACCACTTTGGTGGGAAGGTAACAATGTTCCATGAAGTCATGTTGTCCCCATGGCCACAGAATCATCTTTGACAATGCTGGCTCCTTCCCTCATGTAAAGTTGAAGGCTTTCATGACTGGCATCCATAGTTTTTTGTGGGTTTTTCAGGCTATATGGCCATGTTCTAGCAGAGTTTCTTTCTCATGTTTCGCCAGCATCTGTGGCTGGTATCTTCAGAGAATGTTTGCCTGGAAAGAACTTGGGTATATATATTGTGTGACCTGGAAAGGCAGGAGTGAGTGGCTCCCTCAGCTTAGTAATGGAGATGAGCACCACCTCTTACAGTTGGGCAGGACTTGACAATCATGCCAAAGGGGAAACCTTTACCTTTACCTGTATATCAACCTGTATGCATATACTGTAGTATATTATACTGTAATGTACAATAAAAATCTTTCCAGAACACAATCAATATAAAATGAGAGGTTATTGAAGAGAATCACAGTGCACTTCTACTCCTCTGAAAATATCTATAAACAGTTACATTTTATGCAGGCCTAGGGTGGTGGTGGGGCATTCTGAAAGGTCCCACATGGGAGACTTATTCTACATAGAAACCAAATTACTTCTCATATTCCATTCTCATTTGTTGTTGTGGCAATCCTAAAATGAATCTATCATGAGGTTTTCTTAGCAAGATTTGTTCAGTGGAGGCTTCCCTTTGCCTCCTTCTGAGACTGAGAGCTATGACTTGCCTAAGGTTTCCATGGTTGAGTGGAGATTTGAACTCTGGTTCCCAGAATCCAACTGCAGCACTTAAACCACTATACCACGCTGGCTTCTCATTCTCACTTTCACCCTCAACTTCTACATTTTCCTTTTCTTTTCCAAACTCAGTCATTCCACAAATCCAGCTATTCTGACCTGGGTATCAGAAAAGTCTCTCTGTCACTCCCAATCCTCCTTGCTGTCTTCCTAAAGAAATCACACAGATTAACCTGCCTAAAAACAGAACCAGATAGCACATTTCTTCCAATTCTATTGTTTATTCTGAGGCAGCAGGCCTTCTTGTCTTATGGAATGTGATACACACAGAGAGATACTCACCCTGATGAATTCTAATGACCTACTTCACTACAGGATTTTTTTTTAATGCCATGGTTAATAAGGGAATCCAGAAATATGAAAACTAATAAATTAATAACTTAATGAGTAAACCAACAAGTAAATTCCAAGCTTTGTCAAGGTGCATTTATCACTGCACAGTTATGTTCCTTACAATCCATAGGAATGAGAAGCGTCTGTTGCAGCATGCCTCTGTGAAATTTAAGAAGCAAGCTCCCAACACTGGTATTTTTATCAGGAAGTATCAACAGAACAGTGCACGAATGTTCCAGTTTTTGGGCCTGTAGTAACGACATACCCTTTCTTGTTTTCTTTCATGCCCTGCTTGTGGCCTTTTCTCAGAAGCATTTCACTGGCATCTATTGAAACAGGCTGCCCTCTGTATTATCCAGCAGGCTTTTGCTTCTACTGTTGTATCCCACTGTTTTGCCTATAGGTATTTCAGGATGCCAAACCAATCAGTTATGGCATCCATAATTTGGACAACAAAACCTATAGCCACAAATACATGACAAATCTTACTTTCTCACAATATTGGGTGGTTTATGCTGCAGGGACAAATCCAGATAATTATACTACAGTCAGCCCTTCTTATACACGGATTTCTTATACACGAATTCAAGTATCAACTGTTTGAAAATGTTCAAATATCCAACCTTGATTTTCCATTTTTAT
>NW_024810313.1:0-2952 GCF_019175285.1 Sceloporus undulatus | reverse complement strand
CCCCAACAGTAGCCCATCCCTGTCTTAGAGATGTCTTAAGGCTGCTCTCTGGGCACCTCACCTTCACCAAAATTGGAATCCAGGTCCCAGACTCCTTGTTCTGAATTCCTAATGCATTATTTGTATATTGATTATCCTGCCTTTCTCAACAAATGATCCTCAAAGTGTCCCTTTTGTGCATCACACACAATCTGTGGGTGTGTTTCTGTCTGTGAGTAATGGAGGGAATGAGAAAAATAGAAAGACAGGGAAAGATGCTGTAGGTGAGATGCTGAAGCAATGCAGATGGCAAGAGGGATGGTTGGAGAGGGAGGGAGGAAGGGAAGGGCATCAGGCCTCTGGGAGCCAGGAGAGGAAGGCAGGAGCAAAGCCAGGATCTCCTAGCTCTGTGCGGAGAGGAAGGGACCTCTGGAAAGGGCCAGGAGAGGGGCCTTGGGGATTGGGAAGCAGCCACCAACCTGACAGATTTTAAGGACTGAACTGGTGAGAACCAGCTCAGGCCCTTGTTTTCAAACCTTAGGGGTTCCATTTGGCAATTCTGAGTAATATCTATGAAAGGTGGAAAGGGGGGACACAAAAGCTGCTATTTCTCTAATGTTTCTTTTCCTACCTGAGCTTACTTAGCTCCATGGTTATTCAAGAGGCCCTTTGTTACCCAAAATGCTGGAGTTTGGGGAGGACATTGCAAGTGCTGTGCTTTTAGGGAAATTTGGCACTCAGCTCACTAGCATGAAATAGTTTCACTGGGGCAACAGTGAATTCTGGATCCAGCTCAGCTATAGCTGGTCCTGAATTAAAAAAAACAAACTTCAGAGGCATTTGAGATAGGTTTTTGTGTTTTATTTAGGGGGAAATCAAAACACACACATACACATAGGTATTCCTGCACACATGCAAAAAAACTGGGTGACAAAGGTGGGAGTGGTGAATAGTGTAAGAAGGTTTTGCTAATGGTAAAACATTACCTAGATGGATCTTGATTCCAATTGCTGAGGGTCCAGAATGGGGAGAGAAGTCAGTAACTCCAGTGGCAAGTGGGGCTGGCAAGTGTAGTGAGGTGTTTACCAATGTAAACCAATGGATTTCAACCAACTTAATTTCAGTAAGGTGTTTGACAGGGGTCCCCATGACATTCTTGCAAAGAGGCTAGTGAAATGTGGGCTAGACAATGTAACTGTTACATGGATTTGTACTTGGTTGACTGGCCGAACCCAAAGGGTGCTCAACAATGGCTCCTCTTCATCCTGGAGAGAAGTGACCAGTGGGGTGTCCAGTGGGGTTCTGTCCAGGGCCCAGTGCTATTCAACATCTTTATCAAAGACCTGTGTGACAGAAATGGGGGCATACTTATCAAATTTGCAGATGACACCAAATTAGGAGGAGTAACTAAAGCCCCTGAGGACAGGATCAAACCAGAATGACATTAATAGATTGGAAAGCTGGGCCAATGCTAACAAAATGAAATTCAACACGGAAAAATGTAAGGTACTGCACTTTGGGAGGAAAAATGAAATGAACATATATAGGATGGAGGACATGTGGCTGAATGAAGCTACGTGCGAAAGGGATCTAGGAGTCCAAGTAGACCACAAATTGAACATGAGTCAACAGTACAATGCGGCAGCTATAAAGGCCAGTGCAATTTTAGGCTGCATCAGTAGAAGTATAGTGTCTAGATGAAGGGAAGTAATAGTGCCACTCTATTCTATTCTGGTCAGGCCCCACCTGGAATACTGTGTCCAGTTCTGGGAACCACAATTCAAAAAAGAAGTTGAAAAGTTGGAAAATGCCCAGAGGAGAGCAACCAAAATAGTGAAGGGCCTGGAAACTATGTCCTATGAAGAATGACTTTCAGAGGTGGAGATATTTAGCCTTGAGAAAAGAAGGCTAAGAGGTGATATGATAGCCCTCTTTAAATACTTGAAGGGATGTCATATTGAGAGGGGAGCAAGCTTGTTTTCTGCTGCTCCAGAAAACAGGACCCAGAACAATAGATGTAAGCTACAGGAAAAGAGATTCTGTCTCAACTTTAGGAAGAACTAACTGACAGTAAGGGCTGTTTGAAAGTGGAACAAACTCCTTCGGCGTGTAGTGGAGTCTCCTTCCTTAGAGGTCTTTAAGCAGAGGCTGGATGGACATCTGTCAGGTATGCTTTGATTGAGATTTCCTGCATGGCAGGGGATTGGACTAGATGGCCCTTGCGGTTTCTTCCAACTCTATGATTCTAGGAGTGTCTGTCTGTAACTGGAATGATGCTGAAGAACAGACAGTTGGGGTTGATATTTATAGTGAATTTGTTGCTTGGGGGCAGAAACCAAGCATTTGAAAATGTTTAAATTGCTTTAGAATGTTTCCTTAGTGGGGAAAGAATAGTCCGAAACTGAAATAAATGCAGTGGGTGCTTTTTGGAAATACTTCAGCCAAAAAGGATCATCACACCAGCTCTCAGGTCCTTCATGGCTCTGAATTCTGGTCTCATTCACAAACCAATATATAGCATTGTGTGAAGGCGACACTCTCAGAGCTCACCAATAACATAACAGAGTAAAGAAGCAAATCTCCAGATATAGGTATTAGCAATGCACTAACCACTTTCCCCTCTTAAAAATAATTCACAGACGCAGTTGATTTCCTCCAAGTCCTTGCAGGTTCTTTAGCTTGAGCTGCAATAGAAAACAAATGTCTGACTGTCTGCTTCAACTGATTTCCTTATGGCAGTTTGCCTACAATCTCTTCTTTGCTAGCGCTTATGAGTAAGGATACAATCATTATATGGATCTGGGGGCATCCAGAATGGGGTCACTCACACTATCTTTATTAATTTAATCTCAAATAGGGAGTGGTGAATGTGTGGCTAAATCTTGGGGTAACATCTTCCTCTCTTAACACTGAGATTCAGTCTTGCCTGTCATTGTCCTTGTTTACAGAAGAACATGTCAGCCACAAGAGAGT
>NW_024810312.1:0-2952 GCF_019175285.1 Sceloporus undulatus | reverse complement strand
TAGCTGCACTTCATCCAATGAACAGGTGGCTTCCGTGTCATTTGAGGAGTGAATCTGCTGTAGTTTTTACTCAAGATTTTAAAAGGGTTATCCAAGCTGCTAAATGCTATGTCTCAAAATAAGTTCAGCATGCTCCCTTAAAGTTAAGACTAGAATCCAAGCAGATTTGCTGCCCCACTGATATGGAAACCACCACCAGGCACTAGCATTAGTGGTAAGCTCTGATGTGGTGCCCTATACTGTAAATACCAGTATGGTGTTTGAGTGTTGGACTAGAACTGGGTGAGGGACCAAGGTTTGAATCTCTGCTCAGCCATGAAAACCCACTGGTTGCCTTGAGCAAATCATGCTTAGTCTCCAGTGGGAAACCTCCGTATAAATCTTGCCAGGGAAACTCACACAACAGCAGCAACAACAACACTAAGAATGGAGCACACGTCCCATTGATTCCAGTAGGACTCACACCACAACTTAATCATGCACATGCTCAGAAGGGTGTGAGCCTTATTGAATATTTCTTGATTTCTGGGTAAAATTTGAAGAGGATTGCACTGTGTGAGAGACAGAGGACTCAGAAGCTCATGTGCCAAACATTAATTCCCACCCTGCCTTCTCTTCAGTTCAGTGACCTGTAAATACATCCAGATACTTTCACTGAAAGGGGTTTGAGGATACTTTAGCTAAATTATCTCACTCTTGCTCTCACTCTCTGGCTGCATCTGCACTGCAGAAATAATCTAGTTTGATAGCTCTTTAAGAGCCATGGCTCAATGATATGGAATCCTAGGAAATGTAGTTTGTTGTGGTACCAGAGCTCTCTGACGGGGAAGACTAAATGTTTCACAAAACTAAAATTCCCAGAATTCTAGAGCATTGTGCCATGGCAGTTAAAGTGTTGTCAAAGTGGGTTATTTCTGCAGTGCAGCTGCAGCCTGTGTGTGTGTGTGTGTGAGAAAGAGAGAGAGAGAGACAGAGACAGAGACAGAAACAGACAGACAGACAGACAGACAGACGGATAGAGATGGGAAAGATCCTTTATCTGACAGAGATTCCCTGGGAGCTCCATGGAAAATAGGGAGACTCAAGTATAAGTAAACACCTCTTAAGGCTGGGCTGCATAAATAAACTAAAATAAATAACCAAAGTTATTCTCCCATTAGCCGCCAGACTGAAAGTGTTCTGGGCTGGCAGCTATGGGGAAAAAACCCTTCCACCAGAAAGGGTATTTGTGAGTTATGTGAGTTCTGGGTGGATATTACACGACTGAAATTGGAAATATAATCCAGTGTCATCCTGAATGCAATCATGTGTATTCGTGTTATTGCGCAAAAGGTTACCACACACAATCGCTGGCAGTCCGAACGCACTCCGAACACAATCATGCATCAATCCACAGTTAAGTAAATTCAGTGAACTAGCCAAGTCACAAACCCTATTCGTAGGCAACTTCGCACTCAGTGCGCTGTTGTATGGTGTGAAGTGCATGTCTCCTTTGGTCCTGGTCCTCCCCCCCCAAATCTGGAAGGGGGGGTTCCCATGAAGCCACACTACAATTCCGCTTCAATTTTGCTTCCGCTTGTCCTTCAGCATTGCTGAGGGGGAGGGGGGGGCCTGCTGCCTGCTAATTAAGAGGCATGGACCCAGAGCTATTGGAGAACCATTATATTCACATTTTAATGTGACAAGAGTGAATATATGCTTGTTTTAAGGTGAATAGAGCATGTTCTTTAACCATTCTTCCCACCCTCCCTCCAGCCTCTTTGGTAAATTGTGGGGTTCCTTGGTTCCTCTCTCTCACTCGCTTAAGTGTGCTATGCTCCAGTCATCTAGAGCCTCACTGAGCATGCGCAAGGGTGCCAATTTGCAATTAAGAACCCACCGATGTGATGGCTTACTTCGCACAGAATCTGGGTCACGTTCAGGGAGGCCATTACTGCGAATTTAAGGTGTGATAAGTAATCACGTAATTGTGTGAATTTTCTAATTGACCTCGCTATCTTCTCTTTCAAAATTGAGAGCCTCCCGTCCCATGTGATAAACTCCCTGGGTTCACTGCTGGGAGGTACATTTCCTTGTGCGTGGATTTGGGTGGTTTAAAAGGCAGTCATCCAGAAGGTTTCAGTGGGCTGTGACATCCTGGCCTGAAAGGCCTTGCCTGCAGAAGATGGCAACATAGGCATGGCTGATCTTATACTCCTTGGATGTAATTCCCACAGAAGTCAGTGGGGCTGGCTCAATGTCCAAGATTCACAGGAGTGGGCAGGCAGGGCTTCACAGAAACACTTAAGGGCCTTTTTATTGGAGGGGAGGGGACTAAAGCCAGCATAGCATCCTGGTATGTGCATTGGACTATCACTCTGGCTCAGCCATGGAAACCCAGTGAATGATCCTGGGCAAGTCACACTCTCTCAGCCCCAGAGGAAAGCAATGGTGTCCTAATAGCCAAGGCATTCTGCCAAGACACTTTCCAGTGCAATAGGAAAGTGTTGTAGCAACAGAAACCTGGGTTTTGTTTCTCGTAACTCCACCAACTGTTAAATGGCATTACATGGCCTTCACTTTAAACAATTAAAGACCAAAAAGAAGAAGTAGAGGAGGAGGAGGAGGAACAAGAAGAAGAAGTAGAAGAAGAAGAAGAGGAAGAAGAGAAAGAGGAAGAGGAAGAAGAATAAAAGTAGGAAGAGGAGGAGGAGGAAGAAGAGTCAGAAGAGGAAGCGGAAGAGGAAAAAGAAGAAGAAGTGCTGACTGCAATGTGGCATCAAGCAATCAAAAGATTTTATTAATGCTCTCTGACATTAAAAGTTAATAGGGTCTAAGGTGGCGTAGTGGTTTGAGCCTTGGACCAGGGTTTTGGAGACCAGGGTTTGAGTGCCTGCTGGACTATTGGATGACCTTGGGCCAGTCACACTCTCTCAGCCTCGGAGGAAGGCAGTGGTAAAGCCCCTCTGAAGA
>NW_024810311.1:0-2953 GCF_019175285.1 Sceloporus undulatus | reverse complement strand
TTGGGACATTAAACAGTGATTAACCTGAGAAAATCATGTAATTGACATTAAAATGAGATTAAAATGAGATTAACACAAGAGCTATTGTCCTAAGAATAACCAGGGAATAACTAGGCAATAAACAGCAAAAAGTTCATAGAAAAATCCCATGAATGATTTGCTGCTGTTTCTTGACTGGTTATTCATGGGTTAATGGCACTTTAATCACATTTCACTTCAATGTCATGTGAAAACCATTCATGCAATTGCAGGATTATCATGGGTTAATCACTATGAAATGATGAGGGTTGTCTACCTGTCCCACCACTGCCACTTGATATGAGGACCTCCTGCTGTTGCCTCAACTCTGGCATCAAATGTGGTAATGCTCTTGTGGTTCTTGTGTGAGACTGTTTCATCTAATCTCCCCAGTGGATAACCCTTGATTAATTGCTGCCACCACATAGACTGTGTATTTGAATTTAGGCATTCCAATAACTTTTATGTAGCATTCCCACAGGCACAAGTGTATAATACACAAAAATGAATAAAATAATTAATCAACAGAATCTTTCTAGGAAAGGTGGAACAGGTTGAGAAAAATCCAGTCCCTAAGGGCAACCAGAAATTAATTGGCACATTTCAGTTGTCTCTGTGAAAAGCCTGAATCCAGCAGACATTGGAACTGTAACTCCAATCACCACCATAACTAAGAAGATTTCTCCAAGGTTGTAGGCAAAGCTGATTAGATCAATAAGTGCCCATGGACATAGAGCTATGCCCCAAGCCTCTTTTACCTGTAGCTTGCAAAGGTCAGTCAAAAAGACAAACAAATGGGTCCCAGAACAGATCAAGCTGGAAATTTCTCTGGAAGCTAAGATGACTAAACTGAGGGTGCAATACTTTAGTCATATCATGAAAAGGCATGACTCATTGGAAAAAACCAACAATGCTAGGAAAGTTGGGGCGGTGGAGTAGAAAGAGAGGAAGACCACATGCTAGATCAGTGGTCCCCAACTTATTCTGGCTAACAGCCTCTTTCGTCTTGGGCAACAACCCTAGCACCCCATCCAATGCATATTTCTTAATGTTAGATTTACTGCTGTTCTGCAAATTCAAAATAACCAGGTCACTTCACACCTGGTCACTCTGGGAGCAGCAAACAAGAAGCCTCTCACCCATGTCACCCCTACAGCAAAAACCAGTGCAGGCAAAATGCCTCTTGGGCGCTGCTCAGATGTTGCTCCCAAGGCAACCAGGTGCAATGGGAGAAACGTCTCTGTGGTAAGGAAGTGTGCTTAATGTTTCTTTGTTGGAGCAGAGGGGGTGCAGCAGGTGTGCGTATTGGGTGTTTAGAGGCCACACGCCCTGGACTGGAGACTGGTGCAGATGGGGAAAATGAAAGACTAACGGCGGGAGCCGCTCCAAGATGAAAGACTCTTTCCAAGAATTGAACCCAGATACTCCTCCCTCTCCACTAGACATGTCTTCCCCACACAGCTTCAGGTGTCCTCCCTCCTTACACATATACAAATACACAAACATTGCTTCTTCTATTACCTCTTCTCTTAGCCTGTTTGACAAAAGAAAACAGGAACAGCAGAGTAGCTCCAAAATGCCAGCCAAGTTCCAGCAAAGCTCACAAAGTTTAAGCAGGACCCCACATTTGAAAGCTCTTTTTGCTACCACTTCTCCCCCTCTGCCATGTGCTCCAACTTCTTGCTCCAGTCAATCAACCTGCCCCCAAATGAAGCCACTCTGAGCCACAGAAGCAATGTCCTGTACCTAAGCCTCACAAGAGTTTCCCAACTGCCACTGAGCTTGTGTGGGCAGATGAAGAACAGGAAACACCACTGCATGAAATTATTAGCGAGGCTGCGTTTTGATATTAAGGGACCCTGAAAAGAGGTTTTATGTAATTGTCATCCCACCAAGGGCCTAAAGGCTGTTAGTTCTGCTTGTTTTCTTGCACAACAATACTTTGACTGAAGGTCCCTTCTGCCACTCCCTTTTCTCTCACTGCCTGTCTGCCTGCTCTCCCTTGTTCCTTTCTCTGCCCCCCCGGATCTTTCCACTGTCCCTTGTGGGGGTGTACCACCCACTTTGGGAATCACTGTGCTAAGTGGATAGACTCTATTAAGGTTGTCACGGGTATGAATTTAAAGGAACAAAGCAGAGCAGTGAAGTCTTGGAGATGTTTCATCCACAGGGTCATCATGGGGAGAAATGGGGAAACAACAAAAACATCTCTCCTAATTCCCAGAGAGAAGGAGAAGGACCAAAGCCAAGAAGAGACGGGGCTGAGAAAATGTAAGAGAAAGGCTAGTGTATAGCCTCAAAGTGGCAGCATTCAGTGATTCTCAGTATACTTGCTTCCTTTATGTCTAGGCAGCAAAGCTTACAGTTCCTTGGAGTTGAATGCAACCAATGAAAAAACTGCAACCAGGGGTGGTGGGATTTTCAAAGGATGTTCATCAACTCAAGATTCAGAGAGCAGGACTCTCCTTCTCTGCTCTGAACTGCTTCTGTGCTGCCCTTGGACTCAGATGCCATACAAATCTATTTATCAAACAAATAAAAGGACAGCTCCACCTCTTAGCTCATTCTGTATATTACTTCTGGGGCGAGATGTCTCTCTTTGGAATCTACATCCAGGAAATGCAGACTGGCTGAAAACAATACATGGACCTATGCTTCCTAGGCTGTTATTTATGTAGGGGGCTGGGCAGCTGAGTTCAGTGTCAGAGGCTCCACTGCAGTTCCAAGAACAGCCTAACAATTGGACACATAGGTCACATGTCTCAACTAATCCACCTGCATCCTCATCCCCACTCCAGCTTGACCCATCTTAGAGAAAATATGCAAAGGAGAGGTTTCATTCACCTGAGGCTGATTTGTAGCCATCTCGACGTTCTTCTGCAGAGACAGAATTAGGAAGTTAGAACTACCCTCAGAAGTCTAGAAAGCAATGCCA
>NW_024810310.1:0-2953 GCF_019175285.1 Sceloporus undulatus | reverse complement strand
ATATAACACCTAAGCTGAAAGCTCTGCACTGGCTGCCTATTCGCTTCTGGGCACAATACAAGGTGTTAGTTATCCCCTATAAAGTCCTACATGGCTTGGGCCTGAGTTACTTGAGGGACCGCATCTCCCTATATAATCCGCCCCACACACTCAGAATATCCGGGAAGAACTTATTGGAAACTCCATCATCCAAATACGTCTCCTCTTCCCAAAGGAACTTTACAATAACGGTCCCGCAGATCTGGAACAGCCTTCCAGAGGAGCTCCGTCTCATGACCTCTTTGGAAACATTTAAAAAGAGATTGAAAACCGTACTCTTTTGCCAAGCATTCCCCCCCTGAGGAGTGACCAATATGCCTGCCGACAAAGATATTCTGTCTTACCCCTGGATGTTGGATGCTGTCGGATTGTTGTATTTGACTGATGTTTGTATAGATGTACCATTTTGTGTTTTTATAGTGTATTGTATTGCATTGTATGTATTGATTTTAGTAGTCTGTAACCCCGCTTCGATCCTTTGGGAGAGGCGGGGAAACACAAATACATTTTGTTATTATTATTACTATTATTATTAGTAGTAGTAGTAGTAGTTTTTTGTGGGTTTTTGGGCTACGTGGCCATGTTCTAGAAGAGTTTATTTCTGACGTTTCGCCGGCATCCGTGGCTGGCATCTTCAGAGAATGCTGGCATGGAAGAGAGTTGGGTATATATTTATATGAAGATGCCAGCTACAAACACTGGCAAAATGTCAGGAATAAACTCTTCTAGAACATGGACACATAGCCCAAAAAACCCACAAAAAACAATGGATGCCGGACATGAAAGCTTTCAACTTCACATTCTGTTTGTCTGTATTCTATTCCAACCATGGCCTCTTGTCCAAAACACAGGTTTCTCATCAGGGCTATCAGATGCATTGGCGCTCCCATGTCTTGGACAGCAAACCATTGCTTTTTATGATTTTATGCTTTAAAGGAAAAGTGCCTCGAGGTGGGCATAGCAGTGTAGCGGAGGGATGGAGACGGCTTTTGCAAACTCATTTCCAGCTTCCAGGAGATGGTTGATATTAATTAATTTATTTATTGGCCCCGCCATTTGGAGAAAAGCTTTTAAAGTCTCCAAAAACTGGCTCATCTCCAGATGCGGAGAGCAAAGAGGGGAAGGGAGGGAAGGAGAGAAAGAGAAATGGAAGACGTAGACGGCGACAGCGTTGAGCAAAGAGGCATCGGCACCGGTTTTCCGTTTGAGTTATGCGCCGTCTTTACAAGCGAGGGAGAAAGAAATATAATAATAAGTGAGAGCCATGGGGATGGATGAGAGAGAAGCAGCCAAACCGGCACAAGACAGGCTCCTGCTGCGGTGATCATTTTCAGGAAGGAATCGAGCCTCTTCTCTGAAAACTTATGGCCCAGTAGGGTCATTTTTCAATCCTATCCACCGTTGATCGTACGCTTTTGGCCAAAAAAAGAGAGAGGAAGGCTTAGAAGAAGAAGAAGAAGAGAGGAAGAAAATCTAAATTGAAAGCAAATAGCAACCTGGGTGATTAAAAAAAAGCCCTCTCCTTCCATCGCTTCCTTGTACAATATTTATTTTATCCTCTTTATAACTACCCGGCCTGCCTCTACATGTTATTAAAGTAATGCATTTGCTTAACCTCCACTTAAATTCTCCTCTCCGTCCTCCTCCTTGCGATTGTACATCTCCCTGCTACACGATTTCCAACGCCTCGGTGGCTGGACAATTACATTAAACACCTCTCTTTGCAAGGAGGGTGAATCGCGGAGCAAGCCGGGATGTGAAACTGCACCGTTGCATACGTTAGCAGCGGCGTTTGGGCTTTCCTGGGTTTGGGGGGGGAGTACAGGCTATTGGAGATGCTTAGAGGGGAAAAAAGCACCTACTTGGAGTGAAGAGTTGGGCTTGCGTGGATTAAATGCGGTGCATTGCCACTGAGTGGTCTTGAGCAAGTCACACTCTCTCAGCCTCAGAGGAAGGCAATAGCAAAGGCAGAGGAAGGCAAAAAGCTTGGTGTTGTGGTTTGAGTGTTGGACTCAGAGTCTGGAGACCAGGGTTCAAATCCCTGCTCAGACATGGAAATCCACTGAGTGACTTTAGGAAGGTCATACTCTCTCGGCCTCAGAGGAAGGCAATGGCAAGTCTTATAAGAAACAGTGTGATGTAGAGGCTTGAGTTTGGGGTGTTGAAAGATCAGGGTTTTTTGAATCCCAGCTTGGCCATGGAAACCCGCTGGATGACTATGGGCAAGTCACACTCTCTCAGCCTCAGAGGAAGGCAGTGGCAGCTCTCTTAGGAGACTGCAGGGTGTAGTGGTTAGAGCGTTGGACCAGGACTCTGAGCGACCAGGGTTTGAGTCTTTGGTTGGCCATGGAAACCATTGGGTCTCTCTCAGCTTTAGAGGAAGACAAGGGTAACTGCCTCTGAACCAATCCTGCTAAGAAAGGCCTAGAATAGGTTTGCCTTGGAGTTGCCATAAATCAGAAACAACTTGAAGGCACAGAAAAAACAACCAAGTGTGGTGCACAAGCCGTGCGGCGGACAACTGGGCTTCAATGGAGCCAAGAATGGTGCACTAATAGTACATTCCTCAGTTACAGACTGGAATTGCCTGCAGTATAAAGACTGGGGCTGCTGCCTAACAATTCTGCTATGAAGACTTGGGCTTCTGTGGGGATCAATGAAGTGCACCATCTGTCCCTTTCTGGGATATCTGGCTTGCATTATGGGGTTGGTCTGGATGACCCTTGTGGGTATCTTCCAACTCTCTAATTCTATGATGTTACAAGAGCTGAATGCCTCCAGGGTGTGGAAAGCTGTGCTCTACCCACCAGCAAACATTGCCAAAGAAAAAAAAGAGAGAGAAAAGATGGAAGAGAACTGCAGAAATGGAAAAGGAGGGAGCTGCCAGATCAATTCCTAAATGTTTGTTTGGGAT
>NW_024810309.1:2575-2953 GCF_019175285.1 Sceloporus undulatus | reverse complement strand
CTACAGTGCCCAAAATTCCACAGCTTTGAGCCAAGGCAGTTAAAGCCATGTCAACCTGGATTATTTCTGCAGTGTGGATGTAGCCATAGTTACGTAGTTATGTAGATATCAGTGGGTAACCATTGAATTTAGTGAGGTCCTGGTACTAGGTGAGATAGCCATATCAATGGCACACACCGTTTCATTTCTCTAATCATCCATATCTACCTGAGCATCATTTCTTTCTTCATTCACAAAAATGAATTATTTGAGTGGTAAGATCTTGCAATTTGTTGTCTTATGTCAGGGATGCTTTGATTTAGATTTCCTGCATGGCTGGGGGTTGGACTATTATTATTATTATTATTATTATTATTATTATTATTATTATTATTATTA
>NW_024810309.1:0-2565 GCF_019175285.1 Sceloporus undulatus | reverse complement strand
TTATTATTATGTCCATTTATAAAACACCATAAATTTACATGGTGCTGTACATAGTAAGTAGCAAAACACATATAAAAGCCTGCCTGCAGTGTACAATCTAAAAACAAAAGGAAGAATTTATAGACAACATATCATTATATTTTATATTAATATTAATAACATTTTATATAATTTTATATTATTATTATTAAATTATATCAGATTATAAACAACATATTATTAAAATAACTGTAAAGAATAAACTAACAAACATACATATACTATAAGTCTTCTTAAACATTTAGAAATTCTCCATATGACCATATCATATCCAAACTTTTGTGCCCATTTTATCATGCAATCCTTAATTGGTCCCTCTTTCACGAACTCCCATTTTTAACAAGAGCTTACACATTTTACTAATCAAATGCCTTTCATCTGTACATAACTGAACATCAAATTCAAATTTACTATACGCAAAAACATAGTACCTACCTATTGGGCTCCATGCCCTCTTGAGGCAGTTCCCCTCCCATATTTAGATCCATTAATGAGGTTGCACACCCAGGTACGTATCTTTCCTCTTTACTTGAAGTTTGCTCAGTAGTCATTTGCCCCTAAAAGGTGCTGGATGTGGCTACATACAGCAATGGGGATTTGCCCCCTCAGGTAAATTAATCTCAAAATGTGAAGTCGAAGGCTTTCATGTCCAGCATCCATAGTTTTTTGTGGGTTTTTTGGGCTATGTGGCCATGTTCTAACATCAAAAAGGGCCTAAGGTACTCCAATGTGCAACTGAAATTATCTACTCTCATAGAACACATAAAGAATTCAAGATCTAGGTGTGCCTGTAGACAACAGAAAAACAAATGAAATGATGGCCCACAATAGACGGGCCTTTGCGGTGCCCTCATCAAGTGCGAGGGCTGGCTGGTGGGTGGAGCGCCCACACACCCGGCAGCCCTCACACGTGATGAGGGCACCGCAGCTGCAGCGCACCCACCAGGCGCGGCATGTACTGGTGACATCGCAGCTGTGCCTCCTCCAAACAGGGGGGCACAGTTGTGACATCACCATGGCGTTGCTGGCACTTTGGGGCACAGAGGTGCACCGCAAAAAAGGAGCTGCTTCCCAGTGCTCCTTTTTTGCTCCGCAGAAGCGCCACGCAATTTGGTTTCTGCGGCACTCCTGCGGAGCAAAGAGAGGTGCCAGGGACACGCCTCTTTCTGGCAGTTTCTACCCCGCCAATCTTAGGAGTCCTGTGATAGATATGGCTTTCCAACCACCGCACCCATGTCTTGGCAATACAAGAAGTCCACGTCATGAAGCCCTGGCTCAATGTGCCCTAACTTCATTCTGGATGATCTCTTTGACTTCATTTCTTGTCCCTTAAACTAATTGTTGCTATCTTGTCTTCCCCATCTCCTTCCATTCATCCTTCTCTATCAACAACAGTCTGCAAGCAGAGCGTGTTCCTAGGTCAGCCCTTGGCTCTCTCTCCTCTGTTGGTACCCATCATTCTTATCTCCACTCGCCAGATGGGGAAGGCAACTGAAGCCTGTAACTACCTGGCAGTGAATTATGGTCTCTGTATAAATTATAGCCATGTAGCCATCTAGTACAATGAAAAAGAATTCTGAAACCATACAGAAACCTCTGCCACAAGCACGCAACATCTTCTTGTATGGGATAGAGATACAACCTGTGGTTATAGTCCTTCCTCTATTATTATTCTTTTTTAATCTTGAGGGCCCTCTCTTTTCTAGCATGTGTAAGAATGGCATTTTAATTCAAAACTGTGTTTTCTAACTGACAGTGTTTCATATGATAGCTAGGCATTGGGTCCTGGCTCCCCCCCTTTTTTCCTATTATCATTATTATTATTATTACATTTATTACTATCCCATCTTTTCTCTGGATTGGTACTCAATGCGATTTACAATTATTATTATTTTTTTTAAAAAACACACTTTAAAAATCCACCAGATGCAAAGTTAAAACACAATTAAACAATTGAGGGGTGGGGGGAGGATTTAAAACCAGGTTAAAACATATATCATTAAAACAACTACCCACCCCAGTACAAGGTGCTTTTAAAGATGCTATATGGTAAATCTTTTAGCCTAGCAAATGTCATTGCAAGATTTAATGGTGACACAAAAAGCAACACAATGGGAAGTGAGGTCCAGAAATGGGAAACATGGAAGGAAAGGTATAGATCCTTCAGAGATAGGATACAAAATGGACATGGGCCTAGACATGAGAAGCTTGTGTAGCAGAAAAGAGAGTAAGATAGGAAATGCTCAAAGTACAGATTGAGTATTTATTATCTGAAAATCCAAATCCAAAATGCTCCAAAATCTAAACATTCTTCATGGTTTTTGGGTTTGGTTTTTTTCCATTATCTTCAGGCTATGTGTATAATGTATATATGAAACATAAATGAATTTCATGAGTCCCATTTTCAAGATATCTCATTATGCATGTGCAAATATTCCACAAAACTTCCCAAATCTGAAACACTTTTGGTCCGATAACTAATATCTTCATCATTGCCTTGTTCTAGTTCACAAATATCCATTTCAA
>NW_024810308.1:0-2954 GCF_019175285.1 Sceloporus undulatus | reverse complement strand
GCTCTAGACTCTATGAGTCTATGATTCTGAGATCACAATGGGACAGTCTCAATGCTTCAGCCTGAGGTTGCAAAGGGCCACTTTAAATAGTTCAGGTAAAGAGCTCCACCTTGAAGTCACAACAGTATCATCTCAATCCTTCAGGTAAGGAGCACCAGCCTGAACTCGTAATAGTCCCGTCTCAATCCTTCAGGCAAGGAGAATCAGCATGAGGTTGCAAGCGGCCAATGTCAATCCTTCAGGTAAGGTAAGGAGTACAGGCCTTGAGTCACAATAGTCTCATCCCAATCTTTCAGGTAAGGAGCATGAGCCTGAAGTTACTATGGGACAGTGTCAATGCTTCAGGCAAGGAGCATCAGCTGCCCTCGGTTCACCTCTGGCATCTTCTTCCTCTGGATCTTTAACTTGAGCACCATCCACTTCATAAGGTCCTTTAACTCCTTTATGTCTTCCTCCATCCGATAAACGTCTACCTGGGTTTCTTCTGTCCTGGAGCGGCTATCATGCGACTCCTCTGCTGCCAGGTCCCAGGCTGTCACTCTGCCCCCCGACGGCCTTCCTTTCCCCAGTCTGGGGCCGGAAACCCAAATCCTCCAGTGGTGGCCTGGATGGTGTGAGCTTCAGGAGGTTTCCCAGTCTTGGGCTTGGCCCTAGTTCCTCTAAAGAAGGCACCTACTCCTCCACCTCCGGGCTCTTCAGAACCACCGGGTTCCCCAAGAACTCTTCTTGTTCCTGGGTCTCCATTGGAGTTAAAACTGTGAGACTTTGCAAACGGTGAGATCTGGAGTCAGTCCTGTGCTCAAAAAATAAAACAAAAGAAGCTTTATTGATGAATCCAGGCAGAAACATTCATTAACACCTTTTTGCAAAGTCTGAAGTCCAAAGGAACTTGCTCAACCCCTCCCTAAGCCAGCCCCCAATTCCCAAGCTAAAGCAACACAAGCGGAGGTTGCATAGATACCAAGGTTGTCTATACTTCCCTTCCCTTCTCCCAGACAGCCTCACTTTGAAGAGTGGTGTTCCCAAGCCAGCTTCACTCCTCCTTGATAACCATCTACAGCTGCAACCCCATCCCCTCTCCAAACGCCCTCCTTCATCTAAAGCCATCTGTCCTTATATCATTTTCCATGACGTGCTTTCTATAACCCATCACTCTACACTACCTACAATGAACTACAACTATATCTCCTACTTTAATAATCAAACCCTAATATTTTTACCCTTTATGACAGAACTCTTATACTGTACACTAGTTCTGACATGCAATGGACCTTTCTCAATCCTTCAGGTATACAACACCAGTCTGAAGTCACAATTCTCCCATCTTACTCTTTCAGGCAAGGAACATCAGCCTGAGGTTGCAATGGTTCAGTCTGAATCCTTCAGGTAAAGAGCACCACCCTGAAGTCACATTAGTACTGTCTCAATTATTCAGGTAAGGAGCATCAGATTGAAGTCACAATGGGCCATTCTCAATGTTTCAGACAAGGAGCATCAGCCTCAGGTTCCAATGGTTATGTCTCAAACCTTCAGGTAAGCATCATTAGCCTAAATTCACAATGGTCCTATCACATTGCTGAAGGTAAGGAGCGTCAGCCTGTGGTCGCAATATGTCATGAATCCCTTTATTCATGCATTTATTCATTTAGGGATTCATGCCAAAAGGGTTATAGTTTTAGGTTTAGATTAGAGTTAAGATAGATGGGATTTATGGTGGGTTAAAATAATATATTTTTATATGTGCTTTAACAGAAGATACTAGATAGGTAGAGGGATCATGGCTAAAGAATGTGCTTCTTTGCTAGGATTGGAATATGTGGGAATCACCCTTCTAACAGAGGCTTGAGTTTAAAAGGCTGGTTTCTGGAAAAGGAGGGAGAACCTAGAGAGTTATGGATATTTTTATATTATATTATATTGCTATGGGTTTATGTTTGTTATATTTTCATATGGTATCATATTATGTGAAGATTGATAGGGTTTTATATTATAGATAGCTATCTATATTGTTAAGCCATAATGTTAATTAAACTGTTGTGTGGCTGAGTTCTGTGGTCCAAGGCCACAGGTGCAGTGGTTGAGAAAAGGCACATGAGAGCTTAATTGCTTTTAGGAAAGCTGCCAGAATCCCGGATGGGAGGACACTGCGCAAAAAAGGGTGGGAAAACGCTGTGTGGGAAAGGTCTATCCAATTAATTAGCTTTATGGTAAATGGAGTGGGGTGGATTCATATGGTTATAAAAGGGATATCGTTATGCTTTCTTTAATTCCTGACAAAAATGTCACTTCTATTACATGTATCTTCTTCTTCAATAAAAGCTGTTCCTTTTTCAAAGTACACTGCTCCCTCGGGTTACGAAATTAATTCGTTCCGCGGCTGCTTTCGTAACCCGAAAAGCCTTCGTAAGCCGAAATGCCATAGGCGCTAATGGGGAAAAGCCGCGATTCCGTGCGAAAAAGCCGAAAAAAGCACCAAAATTTTTTTCGTAACCCGAAAAACATTCGTAACCCGGAACAATTATTTCCTATGGGATTTTTTCGTATCCCAGAAATTTCGTAACCTGGGTATTTCGTATCCCGAGGTACCACTGTACTGCCTTTTGTGTTGTAAGAGGGGCTGCAATTAGGACCCTGACAGATATCTCTCTCCCCTTCCATTCACCCTGCTATCCGAAAAGAGCTGGAGAGCATACCAAACCAGCCTCAGAACCTTTCCCTGCTCTTGTGTAATGCCAGGTCAGTCAAAAATACAACGCAGATAGTCCATGAACTCCTACTGGACGAAGAGGTTGACCTGGCTTGTTTCATGGAGCTGGTGATGACAGCTCATCCTCCTGGGATCAGGCCTTACCAGCCGGGTTCTCCGTCAGTGAGCAGGTAAGGGGAGTGCCTTTGGTCCATAAAGACAATCTTGCCTTGAGCAAGATACCTATCCGTATGATCGACCATATCAA
>NW_024810307.1:0-2954 GCF_019175285.1 Sceloporus undulatus | reverse complement strand
AAGAAGAAGAAGAAGAAGAAGAAGAAGAAGAAGAAGAAGAAGAAGAAGAAGAAGAAGAAGAAGAGGGTTGCCTTAGGGTTCCCTTAAGTAAAAAAGCAAGGCACACAAAACAAGAGCAAAACAATGTTATCTAAATTTGCCTGTTGTTCTTGTGTGCTTTCAAGTACTGTAGTTTCTGACTTAAGGTGACTATAAGGCAGCCTTATGATGGGGTTTTCTTGACAAGATTTGTTCAGAGAAGGTCACCCAGTGGGTTTTTATGCTCAAGCAGAGAATCAAACCTTACTCTCCAGAATCATAGTCCAACTTTCAAGCCACTACACCATGCTGGTTACCACAATGGCTATCCATTCCTAAAAGTGGTAGTTTTAAAATCTGCATCATAAAAATTCAGATGGTGTAACTCAGCTCTACTACTGTCTGTGTTTACCTCTTTGCAAAGTCTATCCAGCACAAGACAACATTCAAAGGCGGAAAATAAGAAACGCACAGAATTGTTTTCTTCCTCCCAAAAGGGTAACATGATGAGTTTGTGGAAGATGAAAAACGTGCCAAACTAGCATCAACCTAGAGAAAGAAGGAAACACAATTCCATCCCTCTCTCAATAATTCTTCAGAAATTCCACCTCAGATCGAAGGTTTGAAAATTACCAAGCCATGTCCACAGACCATGAAAATTTATCAAGTATGTCTTATGTGACAAGAAAAGAATGTGTCTGTGCCAAAATTAGATGGGCTTCAAAAGTTACTGACAATCACTGCCATACATCACACAAACAAACCATCATCTTTTGACACATAAGGTGTTTGAAAAGAATGATATTTTCATGCAGAGAAACAAAAAGTTTGTACACTGGTAGAACTTCAGAATTATACCTGAAGTCACTAATGTGCCAAAACATTTGGGAGGATGAGATTTCTATTTCTGTGTCTGCAAACCCAGACACACACACATGCAGACATTCACACAGAGAGACACAAACAAAATATGCCCATGAAACAAAGTAAGACTTTCACCAACATCCATATAATCGAGACCCATACCGATATGCATATTTCTCCAACAGTTCACAAAATTGCTGTCATCACAAGAAGGCAATGCTTGTTGAAGTCGTTTCTATGCAACCCTAACCTTCTTCCTTCCTTTGCTTTTTGTAGAATTTCACACACTTGCAAATTTTGCTTTCTCAATTTATTATACAGTATCTTATTTTTATTTCTCTCCAACATGGGCCTTCTTAGGTGATCATTTTCAAATTTTTTGCACACTTTGCCCCTCGTACGGTATAAGAGCTTCTAGCAGAGAATTCTAACCAAGCTACAAAGCCTACAAACTCTGTAGGACAAAGTCATGGTAGTTGTGCTGCTGTGTACCTTCAAGTCGTTTCTGATTTTATGTCGACACTAATGCAAGTTTATCACAGGATTTTCTTGCCCAGATTTTTTTTTGGGGGGGGGGGGTTGGAGTGGGGATGCCTTTGCCATCCTTTGAGGCTGAGAGAGTGTGACTTGTCCAAAGTCACCCAATGGGTTTCCATAGCTTAGTGGGGATTCAAACTCTGGTTTCCTTAGGGTCATAGTCCTACACTCAAACCACTGCACCACGCTAGTTCTTCATGGCAGTTAAAGTGGCATCAAATAACTATAATTCTAGGGTAGATATGCAGTCTGTAAAGAAGTTTTTTACTAACAGTGATAATACTGATTATGATATAAGAAGTACAGCAATGCTTACACTGGGCATTTCCCTCAGTAATCCTTTCAAATAATAATAATAATAATAATAATAATAATAATAATAATAATATTCTGCTTAATCTCAGGGAATCCAAGTGGATTACAGCAGTAAAATACGGTACAATTAAAAGAGATACATTAAAAATTCCAAAATCCCCCACCCTCTCCCCTTACATAAAAACATAATCAAGTCCTAAAAAGAGATTAAACTGAAAAAGAGTTAAAACATTAAAACTACTCTGTATTGTCATGTCAGTATAATCCCAGTACCATTGACACAAGTTGAGAGCATCTTACATCTACAATACAAAGATGAAGGAAGGCTTGCCGTGAGAAAATAAGGTTTACAGCTCATATTCTTCATCACTATGCAATACTTGCTCAGCTCCCATAAACATAAACAAAGCACTAGTATCTGGACAACTACCTCTGATGCCAAAGGAAAGAAATATTTGCCATACAAGCTGTGCTCTTTCCCCTAGAAATGTTCTTAAGATGAAGAACAATCGAGTCATCCATATGACTGTATTTCAGGTAAATGTATTTCAGATTGCAAAGACAGGTATCAACAAATAAAAACAAGGCTTATCTGAAACAAGACACCACATTATCCTATGAGTTAAGTTAACAAAGAGGCAACACACCGAACAGTCATGATACCTCAGCCATTTATGACACACTTGTGTTTCATTCTAATCTAAATCGTGCCTTACCAAGGCAAGAAACAAGCAAACAATTTTCCGTTCCACACAGTAAATTGCAGGCTGCCTTACAAGTAGATTGTAAATTCCACATGCATCAAGCCACTAATCCTAACAGCTGCTTACCACTTCTTTCCTCTTGTATGTAGACTAAAAAATGTTTGTTTCACTCATCTGAAAAACAAAACTGCATTTTTAAAAGATTTGCCCTAGTACAAATGAAATCTCTGAGTAAAATGATATGAATTGTTGAGTACCTGACATGAGCTCTTTGCTTATCTAAATTTCAGATTTAGCTGATAAGAACTACATACCCCATCATCATCATCATCATCATCATCATCATCATCATCATCATCATCATCATCATACTTTATTTATGCTCGACCTTTCCCCCAAAACTGAGACTGAAAATAAAATCATAGAATCCTCAAGTTCGAAGAGACCCCAAGAGCCACCCATCCAACTGCATTCTGCCATGCAGTAATACAAAAACAAACCATCTCCGACAGATGG
>NW_024810306.1:0-2954 GCF_019175285.1 Sceloporus undulatus | reverse complement strand
TAACTTCAAAAGGAATAATTAATGATGCATTTGGGGCCTATAATTCTATGAACTTTATCGCACTGCGTTCCTTCCATGCGTTCTGAGAACGTAATGGAAGGAGTAGGGATGAGTGCGGAATGAGTGGGGGACGGATTTTACCACACGCATCCGTCCCTCATTCGTTCCGTTCCCCCTCTCTTCCGTTCTTAATCAGTTCCAGAGGGGGAAATTTTTGAGAACTGTTCTGAACAGTTCTCAAAAAGCGTCCCCTCTGGAACGGAAGGGGCAGGGAAGAGAGGGGGAACGGAACGAGTGAGGGACGGGTGTGTGCGGTAAAATCCGTCCCCCATTCATTTCCGTTTCCTGCCGGGCCAGGCCGAGAACCCGGTGCGATAAACTTCTGTGTGTACTAATCTTGGAGAAGGAAAATAAACCATAGGTTTGGACCACAGATGTGTCCCCAAAGGAATCAATGGGATTCTTAACTGGATCATACAAAATAAGTTTCTCTTATAATGTCACCATTTTCATTTCCTAGCAGCCACTCAGGCATCTTACAAATTCAACGTGTTTAATTTAAAAACAGCATCAAAGAGGAAGAGAGGGGGCAAACCCGACTTTGAAAAAACCAATTTAGGATTAGGACAATTAAGGGAGCTCTTATATATCACCTATAATAGTATTATAATAGCTACTGCCTCCATCTTTTTTTCATTCTGATCTCAATCTACAATCATTTAATTGTGTGTGCGTGTGTATGTATGTCTATATGCATGTGTGTGTGTGTGTGTGTGTGTGTGTGTGTGTATGATCTTACAATACTGTACTCCAAGCATCTGAGAAAAGCTGTATCTGCACTGCAGAAATAATCCAGTTTGGCACCACTTTGACTACCATGGCTCAGTGCTATGGAATCCTGGGAACTGTAGTTTGTTGTGGCACCAGAGCTCTCTGATAGAGAAGGTTAACACAAAACTCACAAAGCTATAATTCCCAGAATCCCATAGCACTGAGCCAGGGCAGTTAAAGTGGTGTCAGATTAGATGATTTCTGCAATGCAGATGCAGCCAAAATGAATCACAACCCACAGAAGCTGATGCTGAAATAAAACCCATAAGTCTTTACTTGCTTGTTTGTTATTAGCTGCCTTCGACTCAGAGCAACGCTGTGGATGAACCACCTCCAAAGCCCTCTATCCTCCATTGCTCTGCTCAGGTTCCCTTGATTCAGCCCCATAACCTCCCGAATTATGTCTAGCCATTTGGCATGCGGCCTTCCTCTCTTTCTACTTCTTTCTACCTTTCCTAGCATTACTCTCCTTCTTAATTATTCATGCCTCCTCATGATGTGGCCAAAATACAACAGACTCAGTTTAATCATTTTGGCTTCTGGGGAGATTTCAGGCTTGGTCTGTTCTCGGATCCATTTGTTTGTCTTTTTTGACTGTCTGCAGTATCTTCAGCCTCTTCTCCAGCACCACATCTCAAATGAGTTTATGTTCTTCTCATCCACTTTCATTACTGCCCAACTCTCACAGCCATACATGGTAACATGGAATACAATGGACTGGACATTAGTGCTCAGTTGTATATCTTTAGACTTTAGGACCTTGTCCAGTCCCTTCATGGCTACTCTTCCCATTCATAGTCTTGTTTTGATTTCTTGACTGCAGTTTCCCATTCTGATCAATGTTTGCTCCAAGATACAAGAAACCTTTTAACTTCCTCAATATCTAGGTTGGATTTATGTAGATCTTCCCTAGTCATTATTTTTGTTTTCTGCATGTTCAGTAACAAGGCTGCCTTTGCAATTTCTTCCTTGACCTTCCTTAGAAATTGTTCCAAGTCTGTGGTGTTTTCCGATAGTAGTATTGTATTGTCCATGTATCTTAAGATTGCTGGTGTTCTTCCTCTTATCTTCCCTCCTCCTTTTCAAACCAGCTCTTCATTTATTTTCTGCATGTAAACTGAACAGTTGGGGTGATAAGATGCAGCCTTTTGCCAACTGAGAACTATTCTGTTTCTCCATGTTCTGTTCTGACAGTAGCTTCTTGTCCTGAGTACAGATTCCTCATCAGGACTATCAGAGGTCTTGGCACTCCCATGGCTTTAAGGGCTTTCCATAGCCTTTCGTGATCTATGCAGTCAAAGGCTTTGCTATAGTGACCAGTGTTTCACAAACTCTGGTCTTCCAAGTGGTTTGAACTTTACTGGTCAGTAAACGGTGGAGCTGTAATCCTGGGAACAAGTTTAGGAAACACTGCTATAGTCTATTAAGCACACAGTGACTTTTCCCCCTGGAAGGCCTCTGTACAGTCACACAACTACAAATCCCAGAATTCCATATCACTGAGAGCCATGGCAGTTAAAGGTGGATTATTTCTGCAGCGTAGATGCAACCAAAATGAATTACAACTCATAGAGTTGGAAGAGACCCCAAAGGCCAACCAGTCCAACCCCATTCTGCCATGCAAGAACTCCCATTCAAAGCATCCCTGACAGATGGCCATCCAACCTCTGCTTAAAGACCTTCAAGGAAGGAGACTCCACCAAAATCTCAGAGGGAGTTTGTTCCACTGTCAAACAGCCCATTCTGTTAGGAGGTTCCTCCTAATATTGAGGTGGAATCTCTTTTCCTGCAGTTTGCATCCATAGTCCCTGGAGCAGCAGAAAAGAAGCTTTCTCCCTTCTCAATATGACATTCCTTCAAATATTTAAACAGGGCTATCATACCACCTCTTAACCTTCTCTTCTCCAGACTAAACATCCCTAGTTCCCTAAGTCCTTCCTCATAGGGCTTCATGGTTTCCAAACCCTGTATAGAAATTTCTGCTTCGGACTCAAGAATGGCCTTTCCTCTTCTGTGAAGAACACTGTGACATCTCAAAAGGTGATCTGCAATAGAAAATAGCCCTCATCCAGAGAGTGATTCAGGAGAGAAGCACATGGTGAATCCCAAATATGATTTGATCC
>NW_024810305.1:0-2954 GCF_019175285.1 Sceloporus undulatus | reverse complement strand
CTGTCATGGTTGTCTGTGTGTCCTTGCTTGGACAATTGGAATTCCATGCTTAGATGGTACAAAGGCCAAGCTTTTCAGGTTGTGTTTGTGATGATCCCATTCACCTGTTTGTATATTGCAGGTTGCCTGTTTTATTCAGCCACAGAATTTGTTAAAATACTATAATTCCTCAGGGCAGGGAACAGAGCATGGAAAAGGAACAAGAATTGTTGTTATTCTTATTATTTGTGTCATGAACTTCCTTCCAAAATTGGGACTCAAGTCGTTTTACAGTTGTATTTCTTAATAAATTATTAAAATGGATACTGTAGGTACATAAGGAAGGTTCTCAGTTACTCCCTATGATACTGTCCAGTATGACAGATAGATACACAGACAGACAGAGCACAAAATTAAAAACACAAGAAGGGGGCGGCGGCTATGTTAATATTAAGTTTCTATGAAAGCCTACCAAATGTCCAAATATAAGTCCAGTTGCAGGTTTTTGTCTGTACATTGTTCTTTCAAATGTTGCAAGTGGGATTAGGTCTTTTGCTTGTAGAATCACAGGTGGAAGGAAGTTATCTTTCTTGTATCTAATAACAACAGCAGCAGCAGCAGAAATGTTTATTTGTAGTGTGCTTTCCACTAAATATATACAATCAAAAACAAACACAATGACACATAACAGTATAAGTATACATGAAATCCCCAGTACCCCACCAGTCACTGCCCATCTCGGCAACTTCACGCACAATTTAGCAGCTTAATCTGGCAAATCAAAGAGGAAGGTTTTCAATGTCTTCCAAAAACAGGTGAGATCCTCCTTCAGCTGGAAGTCCAAAGGTAGACCATTCCACAGATGTGGAACCAGATCTTAAAAGGCTCCCAGGCTTCAGAGGATTGTAAATGTTGGCAGAGCAGACAATACCGTTTTGTTTATGGGTCTTAAATTCCTAGATGGTGCATCCCATGCTAGCCAAGCTGCCAAGTACTGCAGAGTCCTAAATGCAGACCAACATTTTGAAATGGATCCTGGGATGAACTGGTAGCCAGTGGAGGTATCTGCAAGGAGAAGAGACATGTATTAAGGAAGGTTTAAAACAACTCAAACGGCACTGTTTTGAATTAAAACCAGAGGGAAAAAGAGTAAAACAGTACACTTTAGCCAGTAGGCTATTACAAAAATCCAGACATGATATAATTTAAGGCTTGTACAAGCCGGTAGGCAATCCCAACAGTCTTATAACAACAACAACAGTCAAACAACAACAACAACAATTTCTTACTGCCTCTCCCCGTCTATCAAGGCAGGGAACAACATCAGACCAACTGCAGGGTCTGGAGATTGTGAACCCACAGGCAGCTGAGAAGAAGGTAGCTGAAGCCAGCATAGCATCAGTTAAAAACCCATCATCAGTAAACACACATCGATGTAAAAGAACAAACAAGACCTATACATATTACAACAATTTACCTTTTAAAAATTCAGCATTTAAAATTTACAAAAACCTATGGATCCCATGGATGTTCAAAAGATGGAAATTACATGCTTCTGCTCTCACCCAAATAAAGGGATGGAGGATCAAATGGTCATCCAGCAGGACTCCAGGGTTTCTGGCAGTCAAAACAGGCACCCCTGTGCAATCCTCTAAACACAGCTGGACAGTCAGGCTGAAAAGCCAAGATCTCCGCTTTATCCAAATTTAGCTTTAGATGGTGGGTAGTCATCTATAAAGAAACACTCAACAGCCAGTCCATCACAGACTTCCACACAGAAGCATCAGTTGATGCTCTGAGTGCCGTCTGCATAAATGTGATGCTGGAAACTCATTTCTGAAATAAAATTTAAAAATCCAAGAGAAAGGGTATACAGTATAATGAAAAATGAAGAGGACACAATACTGATCCTTGTGGTACCCCTACGGTTACAGGAGAGGCTTTTGATATAGATACCCAACATGAAACAGAGGAGGAACATACATACAAAAAAGACTAAAACCAGGACCAAGCGTTCCCTGTTATTCCCAAGGATGTGAACCGTAATATTAGGATCTGATGATCCAAAGTGTCAAAGACAGCAGGAAGATCAATACGTTTGGGGCTGGGTCTTTTGACACTAGAATGTCATTTACTACATGAGTAAATATTGAATGACCTATATGAAACCCTGATTGAAATGGGTCAAGAGGATCGTGTGTAGTCAGATAAGACATCAACTGGCTAACAGACTGATAATGTTTACACTTGTAGAGAGGGCCAGGAATTAAATCACGGAAGCCAGGTTGAGAGCATCTGGACAAAAAATAAAGGGGAGAGAAACGACAGGAATGTCATTGTGGGGGTCTACTACAAATCTCCAAGCCAGATTGAGGACTGGTATGGTGCCTTCTTGGAACAGATGACCACACATTCAGAAATAGTAGTAATGGGAGATTTTAACAATCCTGATAATTGTTGCCAGAAATGTAAGATTCAGCTTGCAGACAATTTCATTGTCCAGAAGGTGGAAGAAACAACAAGGTGATCAGCTGTTTTGGATCTGATCCTAACCAACCTGGTTAATGGTGTAGAAGTGATGGGATCCTTAGGTGGAAGTAACCATGTTCTCCTGCAGTTTGTTATACCATAGAACATGGAAGCCAGGCATAGTCAGACATGCATTCTAGACTTATAAGAAAGCTGATTTCAGTAAATTTAGGTAAATATCGGGGGTGATGCTGTGGCCAGGAATAGTAAAAGAGAAGGAAGTTCAGGACGGGTGGGAATTTCTCAAACGGGAGATACTGAAGGCACAGTTTCAAGCTGTTCCAGTGAAGAGGAAAAATGGGAGGTGTCTGAAGAAACTAGGGTGGATGTTTAAGGAAGTTTCAGCCAAAGTAAGATTTGAGACGGAGATGTATAAGAAATGGGAAAAGGGGAGAAATCACCAAAGAAGTGTATTCAAACAAATAGGCAACTTGTGTAGGGAGAAA
>NW_024810304.1:0-2954 GCF_019175285.1 Sceloporus undulatus | reverse complement strand
ATTAGGTGTGAGGCTGAAAACAAACAGCAAATATTGTACTGGTTTTTGGAGGAGATGATTTTCTTGTCTAGCAACTCCCAAACTTCCTGTGGATAATTTCCAGTCTTATCTCTAGTGCTCCTACCCCCTGCTTTGCAAGCTGCCTACATGACATCTCTGCTTTGGAGAAATGGTGGTGTCCCTAGGAGGTCAGCTTGGAGTCAAAGTGAATTCCGCACACACTCCAAAATTTAATCGATATGCTCTAACACATGGGAGAGAGCAAGGCAGTTTGCTCATACACACACACACACACACACCAAGTGACACCAACCCCAGGGACCCCCTGATAAATGGAAATATTGTTTCTTCCTTTGTAGTAGTAATAATAATAATAATAATAATAATAATAATAATAATAATAATAATAATTTATATCTCGCATCTCCCAAAAGGATCGAGGCAGGTTACAACACAAAAATACACCATAAAGTACACAATACATACATACTTAAAATTTACATAATCCCCTTATTCCTCTATTTAGAACTAAAAAACACAATTATAAAATGCATATTAAAATCAGTTAAAATAGACATAATTCAGTGAGACTTCTAGGTCAGTCAACCGGCAGTCCATATTGGTGGACTGGGAGGATCATTCAGGGAAGGAATGTAATGCATATCAGGGTTTGGGAGATAATCTCTTTCCATCTAGGGTTGTAAATGGAGCTCTGAGTTGTTCTTTCTGTTTCAGCTATATTTGGGCCACCTTTTCTCTCTCAAGAAGTCCTGTGCTTTTGGAATTTGGAAAATTCAGAATAGCTGTCACACAAAAATAGTTACCTCCTTGATCATTCACTTGGGCCAGTTATTGTAGTGGACATCAGCTGAATATTGTGTGTGTGTGTGTGTGTTTCTTTCACACACACACACACACACACACACACACACAGATATACATGTGCAGTGTAGGTGGAACTTTCCTCCAGAAACTAGTTTGAATATCCCTTAAAAGAGATGTGTGTGTTTGTATGTGTATGTAATTGTTTACTGTGGCAACAGTGGCATGATTGTGCCTCAGGGGCAATCATTAATACAAACTGGTTATATATTTATTGTCACTAAGTAGTCACAATTGTGCCACTATTGCATGGGTATAACTCCCGCCCCCAACCTGCCTTACTGAGCATGAGCTGCATGGATGGAAGGAGTTGCCTTCTTCCAGTGATTGAAACATGAGTGAATGAGGTTTGCATCAAATTGGGGGAAACAGAAGGGGTTACTTAGTAGCTGTTATAGAATTCCAACCATCTTTTACTTGAGAGGAGACTTAGAAAGTGTAAAATGTGTCTCCTATCATTCTGAGGAAAAGGATTGAACTAGATATCAGCAGTGAAATCCTATGTCTTAAATGAAAATCACTTATTGTTGTTGTTATCTGCCTTCTAGTCAACCTCAACTCATGGTGACCCTGTAAATGAGATGTCTCCAACTCCCCACTCTCCATCCTCCACTGTTCTGCTTAGATCCTGTAGGCTCAGGTCCGTGGTCTCTCTGACTCAGTCTAGTATGTGGTCTTCCTCTCTTTCTACTGCCCTCCACCTTCCCCTGCATTATTATCTTTTTTTTAATGAGCCATGCCTTCTCAGGATGTGGCCAAAGTATACTCTGAAGTTAATATGCTGGTGAATCAGTGAAATAATTTGGAGTAACACAGAGGAAGGATAATTTGATCAAATCATTCATCCTTTAATATCTATAGAAGTGTTTCATGAGCCTTTGGTCATGGTTCTTCCCAACCATCCCTGTAGTTAGTGTGAAAGGAAAGTGTCACTGTCCACAGATTAGATTCCTTTTTATGTTATGTATGTAGTTATCACTTTGGGAGCTTCAACTATGAACTGGTTTAGAAGATGAAACGACCTGAGCTCCATAAGGAAACCAGTAAAGGACCAGGGAGCAGAAGAGATGGCATTTGTTGACTCACCAGAAGCCCTCAGTTTTAATCAATTTTACCTTATCTTTTTTTAAAAAGGGATAAGGTAATGTTGGTCAGATAATTGCAAAATTAATGGGGAGAAAACTGAGAGGGAAACTGCAAAGCCTAACATGAAAAAAAATTTCCAATTTCTAACCAGCTCTAATTCAGGGAAACTGAGATCAATAGTAATCAAGTCACTTCACCCTTGCAAAATAGACCATCACCTTGACTTTCCAAGATTGCTATAAGGAACTGTTCTCTTTCCTAATAGCAATATCTGATGCCAATGAGTACCTAAAGTTATTCTGTGGTACTGTGCTTATCCAAATGGTCTAATCTCCTACAGATTTACTTGGAAATAAATCCTACTGACTTGCACAGGATAGACATTTAGTTGAAAACTATGGCCCAGTACAGACGGGCCTTACGTGACGGGCCTTATTCTGCCCACATGTGGCCTAACCCTAGTACATGACGAGGGTGTAATCATGGCGGCCTTCCGTCCACACAGGGGCTGCTGTGATTACATCACACATGTGCCGTGTCCAAACAGCGCAGTGTGTGTGTTACATCATCGCACCATCCCAGGCCACTTAGGGCGGCCTGGGCATGGTGCGCAAAGGAACTCCAAAATGGAGCTCCTTCTGAGGGCACGCTTCGTTCCCGCAGCCACCAAATGGCTGCAGAAATGACGCTGGGGGAAAGGGGCCAAGAGGCCCCTTTCTCCCCTGGCTGCAGCTCCCGGAGTGTCCTGGGGCATGAAGCCCCAAGGACACCCCTTTTAGGGACCAGAGAGAAGAGGCATTTTGCCGCTTCTCCCAGATCCCAAAAAGTGTTGGATTGGGGCCTCTGGGCTGCCAGTGAGGCTGCTCTGGCCCCAGTAAGTGCAGTAAAGGGGCATGTGCAGGCTGCCCCAAAGGGGCGATCTGTACCCAGCCTATGTCAACTTAAACAGGTAAGAAAAGTGGCAAAATGATATCTGCCCTGACTTA
>NW_024810303.1:0-2954 GCF_019175285.1 Sceloporus undulatus | reverse complement strand
ACGACATCGCTGTATCATAGAGGACCCAATAAACAGTATACCCCTCTTATAGAAAATATAAAAGAATTGGAAAAACATTCGGGTTTAAAGATAAATGTAGAAAAAACAAATGTGATCACAACAAATACAACGAGACAGGAAGAAATTAAGATAAAAGAAACGACGGGTTTTAATATAGTCAAAAAACCAAGATACTTGGGGATAATAATCACTAATAAAAATACTGATCTAATTCAAAACAATTATGGGGGAAAGTGGGAAGAAATAAAGAAGGATATGAGAGAATGGAAGAATTTAAAGTTATCGCTTCTGGGGAGGATTTCTGCAGTAAAAATGACTATAATGCCTAAATTATTCTTCTTCTTCCGGACAATTCCTTTTAATTAAAAATGATAACTACTTCACTGAATGGCAAAGACAAATATCTGATTATATATGGGAGGGGAAAAAACCCAAGAATAAAACAACATTACATGCAAGATGCTGCAGAAAGAGGAGGGTTAGCTGTCCCCAATATAAGATTATACTACGACGCAAGTGTGTTAAAATGGTTAAGCATGTGGTTAAAGCTGAAAGAAAAGGAATTATTGAAGCTAGAGGGACATGGCCTTAGATTTGGGTTTCATGCATATTGGTTTTATGGAAAAGTTAAAATGAATGTAGGTTTTAAAAACCATTTTGTAAGAGCATCAATGTATAGAATATGGGGAAAATATAAAAGATGGGTCTGTCCAGATATTCTGATGTGGTTCTCCTCCCACGAAGAATTGCTTAACACTGACCCACAAAAGAAGGAAGACTGGTTAATTTATGGTGAAATATTAAAAGGAAATAGAAAAGAATTTGAAATTAAACCATTAGAGCAAATTAGAGCAGAAGAACATAAATGTGAGTGGTTCTTATACCATCAAATGGGGTCTAGATTTAGGGCAGGGAACCGTCTAACTAAAAGATTGTATGTGCAGCTCTGTGTAAATTTACAACGCTTTATAAATAAAGGTTAATAATAATAATAATAATAATAATAATAATAATAATAATAATAGATTTAGAATGGACAAAAAACAAGGATGTTTTCCAGAACAATGACAACTCTAGAGGAAATTATGTTAGAGGAAAAACCAGGCATGTAATCCAGATTATACAAAAAGCTATTGGAGTATCACTTAGATGGAGAAATAATAAAGGAGGACATGATAAAGTGGGCTAAAGACTGTAGAAAGCCTTTGGGATTAAGACCATGGGAAATATCTTGGGGGAAAAGATTACAATATTCTGCCAGTCAAGATATAAAGGAAAATATGTACAAAATAATATATAGATGGCATCTCTCCCCTGATAAATTATGTAAAATGTATGGAAAGGGACAAAATAATTGTTGGAAACGTGGCAAGGAAAAGGGTGCCTTTTTCACATTTGGAGGGAGTGCCCTGAAGCTAAGGAATTCTGGGAAATGATAAATCAGGGAATGGAGGAAATAGTGGGAATAGAATTGAAATTCAGACCAGAAGTACTGTTACTTAATATGATTGAAGACAAAGAGGAAAAACGGTTTGGTAAAATGATCTTTTATATGTTGACGGCAGCTAGATTGCTTTATGCCAGATATTGGAAAATAAAGAGAGATATTAAGATTGACGAATGGATAAACAAATTATTAGATACGATGGAACCTGACATAATTTCATAGAGATTGATTGAAAATACAAAAGAAAGTCTGCGATCAGAAGAAATGGAAAATCCTGATACAAAAAGACTGGGGAAAACTGTATGGATTCATAAGAAAGAAATGGCCAAACATACAAAACAAAATTTAAAAGGACTTGAGAAAGTGGGTAAAATTAGATAAAAGAAAGGCTAGCAATTAAGAGTAAATGTATATATTAGTGAAAAGGAATAAAAGTAATGGATTTGAAAGAAAATATGGTAGAAACAGTATCATGAAGATAAGCAAAAGAAGTGGATGATGGAAACGGTTGAAGGTTTGACTGAAGGAAGTCACTGTGTTTTATGTCAGGAAGGAAGAATGAAGGTGATGGATGTGCTATTAGGGAGCATTGTGTTGTTTTGTTGTGAAGTGTTTTTATATGTATGTATTATAATAATAACAATAATGAAGGTGCTAACAGAGATCGATCTCTCTATCATCATCATCACCATTATTATTATCATCATCATTATTACATCCAAATGCAGCTGAAGAAGTGGACTTCAACTGGCAACACTGATGACTCTTTCTCTGGGGCTGTGATCTGGAAGCGTGGAGGCAATTCCTTTGTCAAACCAGGGAATCCTGGGAATTGTAGTTTGTTGTGACATGTGTGTATATGTGTCTGTATGTGTGTATATATATATGTATGTGTCTGTATGTGTATGTATATATATATATATATATATATATATACATATATATGTTTATATGTGTGCGTGTATATATCTATATATATATGTATATATTATGTGTGTGTGTCTGTATGTGTGTATATAGTGTTTGTGCATGTGTGTGTGTGTGTGCATATATATATATATATATATATATATATATATATATATCCATATATGTACCGTATATTCCGGCATATAAGATGACTGGGCGTATAAGACGACCCCCAAATTTACAACTTAAAATAGAGTATTTAGGATATATTCACCGTATAAGACCACCCCTCTCTTCCTTGATAAGTCAGAAAGGAGCTGAAGGCACACAACAACAGCAGCAGCAGCAGCAACAGACGAGAAAGAGGGGGGAGGAGAAAAAAGGAGAAGGAAAAGAAAAGGAGAAGAAGAAGAGGCAGACTCCACTACACTTGAAATAACAGCATACACAACATTATTTCACCCGCCCCGACAAGTCCTCCTGCCCTTCCTCTTGGTGCATCTACACTTCAGAATTAATGCAGTTTGACACCACTTTAAGAGCTGCTGCTCCATCCTATTGGAATCCTAGGATTTGT
>NW_024810302.1:0-2955 GCF_019175285.1 Sceloporus undulatus | reverse complement strand
TTCATGTTTTGCCATATTATGGAATGGAGAGAAACAGAACATTACAGCTTTTAACACAGAAGGAACCAAAGCACTGACAGCTACAGACACTTATTCCAGGGTTTGCACTGTATGTAGCTTTTTCATTCCCACATCTATAATGACAAAGCCTGGGAAAATTCGTTTTTGGTCTGCAACTCCCAGAATCTTTCAGAGAGCACAACCACTGGCCTGGTAATTGTGGAATTCTTGGAATTTATTGTCCAGGAAGTAACATTTCCAAGTCTACTATGATTGTTAGGACTCTTTATGTGCCACATAGCAAGCAGTATATTTATAAAAAAGTTTCACAGGACAAACTCACTAGAGGGTTTGTTCAGACGTTGTTTTGGGGGTATTTTTTAAGCAGGATGATGTGAATCATTTCACTCATGCATTCCAGGTTTGTTATTCACACTATGGAACTGCATCAGTGTGCATCTCTGTAAGTTCGGTTGCTTACATGTGCAAGCATTCGAATAAACATGGAGTCTATTATGTGAATGCATTCAGAACCCCTTTTTGGGTATCAGTGTTTTATTCTGGGTCTATTTGAGTCTATTCGTATCAGTTATTCACACAAATAATGATGCAGATCTTTAAAAAAAACTAGGGGAAAACTTCAGTATCCATTATTCACACATTAAGTGGGGTTTTTTTGGCAGGTCCTTCCAAATTTAGTTGGGTGCACTCAGGATGGGTGTGAACAAGGGAGATTTAACCCAGATTCATCTTGGATTATTTTCACAGTATGAATAATCCCTGGGAGAAATCTTGGATGCCATCTGCTCAACTGAGGCATTTAAGAATTTATGGCATTTGCCATGGTCCAGCACTTTACCAGTTTCACCAGGAGAATAATGGGTATTCACTTCTAACAAGAGTTAACTAATCTTACGTGAGTGAGAAAACGTGGCTGCATATATACTGCAGAATTAATGCAGTTTGACATCGCTTCAACTGCCAATGGCTCAATGCTATAGAATTCTTGGATTTGTATGTTTGTGAGATATTTAGCCTTCTCTGGCAGAGAGCTCTGGTGCCACAACAAAGTACAAATCCCAGGATTCCATAGGATGGAGCCATGACAGTTAATTCAGAGTCAACCTCCATAAAAACTTCAGTGTGGCAGCAGTGCATGGTCTTGCTAAAGATCTATGTTCTTCAAGCTACAGAGGAGCTTATCACTCAGCATTTTAAACTGGCTCCATCCTCTCGGCCTGGAGACAGAATGCAGGATGGAGGTGGGGATTATTACACACTAAATCACTGCCGACTTGCTGGCTGCCATCAGACCGGGTCTCAACCATGCTCTGCCAACACTTTTTAGAAATCAGAAAGCTTTCCGGCTTTTAAAAAGTGCTGGTGGAGCTCGACTGGGACCTGGCTAGAACCTGGACTGATGGCAGCTGGTGGTTCAGTGGCCATTTAGTGTGTGATAATCCCCATCTCCATCCCATGTCTCAGCTCCAGCCCGGGAGGCTGAAGCCAGTTTACAATGCTGAGCGATTAGCTCCAGAGACCCACTTTCCTATGAACTGAGGTCCTATACAGACCAGCAGAACACGCCAGCCTGTGGGCAGAGTCAGGGCGCAGCATCCTAATGCTAGATGCCCGAACTCTGCCCCATGGCACCATTATGGCATGCACCAGTCCACACAGCGTGCGCCATCACAACACACCTCTGTGCTCCATCCAGCCAAAGGGGTGTCATAAAGACATGCTGCTGTGGCTATGGTGCCCCTTGGAGGGCACAAAAAGGAGCTGCTTTTTGCAGCTTCTTTTTGTGCTCTCTAGAGGCCAGATCGGGGCAGTGATGTGAGGTTTCCATGGCTCTGATCCAGCCAGGAAAGGAATGGCTGCATGTCGCCCTTTAGGGGCAATCTGTATAGCCCCTGAGTCCTCCTCATTTTAGTTCATCAGTTCTTCTGTTACGGAAAAGCTATTTATGACAGCAGTTCTTGGTAAGAGTGTCTCGTGCTTAGGAAGGTCTTATCAGACAAGAGCAAATATCTCCTGTCTATAAAAGCTGCACATAAATTAACATCCCACAGTAGCAGCCAACTACTTCTCCAGCTCCCACCCCCCAGACCAACTTTATTTGGCCAGTCTAGACTCCACTTCCTCACTTCTCTCTGCTGCCTTAACATGGCTCCATGACGATATGAATTCCATCTCCTAAAGGAAAAAATCCATGCAAATCCACAGCATTGGACTCCAGGGAACCTGGTGCTCAGCATTGTTTCCTTTTTCAACATTAAAAGTTGAGATCTACTCAATATAATAGCAATTGAACCAAGCAGGTCCAAAGGTATTCTGAGAATAGGGAGAACATGCAAACATATTGTCCCTGCTCCCGTGATGTTCTTTTTGTTTGTTTGTTTGTTTTTCATGACCAGAGAGATGCTTGCCAATGAATCTTCCATCAAAAGTTTTCATTTTTCAATGAAAATACTAGAGAGCAGTATGTAGGTACATCTACATTGCAGATTTAATGCAGTTTGTAACACAATTTTAAATTCTGTGATTCCATCCCACAGAACCTAGGGATTGATAGTTTTGAGAGGAACCAGCAGTCTTTCACAGAGAAGGCTACAGACCTTGTAAAACTACAAATCCCATAAACTCATAGGATGGAGCTACAGCACCTAAAGTGATGTCAAACTGCATTATTTCTACAGTGAAGATGCATCCTCTGTCTCGGACCTGTGTGCCTGTGGATGACAGACAAGTCAACTGCCCACCAGCACCTTGTATTTGTATTGATTTTGAGAAAGGAACAAGAGAAACTTATTTTTATCAGGTGGCAGCTTAATAGATCTTTTTTCAAACTGAATAGCCCCCAGGAAAGTTTCATTGGTTTTTTGTTTTTGTTTTTGCTTATGATTTCATCAAAAGCTTTAGATGGATTTAATTCAATACAGCATACTGGACTAA
>NW_024810301.1:0-2955 GCF_019175285.1 Sceloporus undulatus | reverse complement strand
GATTTGATTGATATAAAGGGAACAATGAAGTCTCATGAGAAATTAATAGACGAAGGATGGGATATTGGGTGGTTTCTATACAGACAGTTAAAGCAGAGATTTAATTTAGACAAAACACAAAGAGGCTTCTCTAACAACAAATCTGATATTGAAGAGATATTTTGGAATAAAGACGGGAAAACCCTGTCAAAGATTTATAAAAAAATTGTTGGAATGGTACACAGAGGATGAATTAATTAAGGATGTAATGGTGAAATGGGCTCAGGACTGTGGAAGAGAAATCGAATTAGAACAGTGGGAGAAGTCTTGGAATGCGAGAATGAAATACTCTACGTCGCAATATGTTAGAGAAAACTACTACAAAATCTTGTACAGGTGGTATTTAACACCTGTAAAAAATAGACAAAATATATAAGGCGGGCAATAAGATATGTTGGAACTGTAAGAAAGACATTGGTACCTTCTACCATTTATGGTGGTTATGCGACAAAGCAAAAACCTTTTGGAAAAAAGTCCAGATGGAAATTAATGAAATTTTGGGAGTTAAATTAAGGTTTAACGCAGTGACAATGATATTATGTATGTTAGATGGGGATGTGGAAGCAAGGTTTGGAAAAATTATATTTTATATGTTAACGGCTGCGAGATTGGTATTTGCGAGAAGTTGGAAATCAGATGAGACAATAGAAATTGAAGAATGGAGATTAAAGCTATTTCATATGATGGAATTAGATTTAATATCACATAAAGTGGAAAACCAAGATAGCTCTAAATGGAGGTCAAGTTGGGAATCTGTCATAAAGTTTATGGGAAAAAAATGGGGGGAAAGTGCTAATTGGACCTCAAATATGGATGAAATTGTATACAATTATGTTAGATGATGGGAATTTGTAAGGAAAACAAGGGATAAATCTATATCAATGAAATTGTTAAATAGGCTCTGTTTTTTTCTTTTTTTCTTTTTTGAGATGTGATCCTTTGCAAATTCAAGTTCAATTCAATTCAACAATTAGCCAGAGTTTGTGAGAGAGGAAATACAAGAATCGAAATTCACGGAAAAAGGGGATATACCCTTAAATAGAAGAATCTAAATAATTAATTAGACATTTTCATTAGAAATTGAGGGAAAGCACTACATAGGTAATTCAATTGGATATTATTAGATTACAATCACAGTCATCAAGAATTGTGAGAATGTGGCGTGGGAGACAAGCAAGTTTGCTATCTGGTTTTCTTTTGGGTAAGTGTCACAGAAGGGAATGTGTATTGAGAATGTGGAAATCGTTCTAGGTGTCTTAGGGGGATATAGGGAGTGGTATTAAACAACAGACTAAATTAAAATAAGGAATGTTAAACAAGTAGGGAGGGGTTGGGGAATGTATTGTGTAGGTATAAAGCAGTGATTATTGCAAGATGTTTTGTTTGTCGGTTACAGTGTATCAAAATTTAATAAAATATATTTTTAAGAAAAGGAGTGTTTTGTGTATTTGCACAGCAGGGGGTTGAATTTGATGGTTCGTGTGGTCTTTTCCAACTCTATGATTCTATGAATCCATGATTCAGGAAGGGAGAATTGAAAGCATATTTTCCCTGCATAGCAATATAGTGATTTGGTAGAGGAGGAACAAACTAGTACCAGTAGCAATATCTTCCCACAGCAAGCTAGCAACTTTTGTAGAATAATTCAGAGTTTCATCATGCATACCTTTACAGTGGCTAACAGAGTTACTTTATACATCCAGTAGTATGATCTGTACATAATATAGCGATATTACATATCACTTACATTGGAGGGAAGTAAAGCCTGTTTCCTCCATGGAATTCCTTAGCTGCAGTTGGCTGTGGTGTTCTATATGGGTATTTTGGTGTTATTGCAGGAAGCTTTATCTGTAGGAAAAGAACTAGTTCATTAGTTAATACCCATAAAATTAAAACAATTGAAGAGAAATAATACATATTACAATAGATTATTACCTTTCCCTGCTCTGATGTAATGCCAGGTCAGTGAAGAATAAGTCCCGTATCATCTATGACTTACTGATAGATCACAATGCTGACCTGGCATGTATCACAGAGACCTGGCTAGGAGCAGATAGCTCTGTAACCTGGGCCCAGGCCCTTCCGGCTGGGTACTCTGTCAATTAACAGATAAGGGGAAGCGGGCAGGGGGGAGGCGTAGCCATAATCCATAAAAACAATCTTACTTTAACCAGGATACCTATCCGTGCATTAAACCACATTGAATGCATTTACCTTCGCTTGAAGACCAGGGAGAGTTTGGGGATTCTGTTGGTCTATCGCCTACCCCGTAACGTAACAGACTCCCTAGCTGAGCTGATGTTGGAATCGCCTAGGCTGTTAGTCCTGGGTGACCTCAACATCCCTCTCAAGGGTGACTTGACTAATCTGACTGGTGCGGCTCGGGAATTCATGGGTTTCATGACAAACATGGGCCTCTCCCAGATAGTCTCTGAGCCCACGCATTCTGCAGGTCATACTCTTGATGTGGTCTTCTGTACCAAACAGGCAACTAGTATCTCCGCATTAGCATGAACAGATCATTTCCTGGTTAAGGTTGGTCTGGAGACTACTATTCCTCCCTCTAGGGGTGGAGGACCAATTAGAATGGTTCGCCCTCGAAGGCTGATGGAACCCATTAGGTTCCAAGAAGCCCTAGGGGGTTCTTTGGTTGGCAGTGCCAGTGACTCTGTTGAAGTTCTGGTTAATTTATGGAATAACAACATCACCAGAGCTATAGACATGATCGCTCCCAAGCGTCCTTTCCAACCCACTAAAAACCGTAACCCTTGGTACACTGAAGAGCTTAAACAAATGAAGCAGGTTGGACAACGACTAGAGAAGCGGTGGCTGAAATCTCAACTCATATCTGATAAGATACTTCATAGGACGATAGATGCAGCCAAAAAATCTTTCTACTCTGCATCTATTGCGTCT
>NW_024810300.1:0-2955 GCF_019175285.1 Sceloporus undulatus | reverse complement strand
CAAAGGAATTCTGGGAACTGTAGTTTTATGAGACATTGAAGCCTGTTACAGACTGCCAAAATAAAGCTGCTTTGGGTCTCTTTGGAGGTATGCTATTTAAATGATGCATGGGTCCTAAGAGCCTGGAGGTCGCGCCAAAGCCACACTCCATTCCTAAGCACTGGAGGGCAGCTTTGGTGCTGCTTCCGGATTCTTAGGATGCATGCATCGTTTAAACAGCATGCCTCCAAAGAGACCCGAAGCAGCTTTATTTTGGCCTGTCTGTATGGGGCCATAATAACCTTGTAAAACTAATCATATATTATATGTTAGTTTCCAGTATTCTCGCTTTCTTTACCTATCGCATGTGTCATATTTAAAAGGTAACGCTCTAGTTTCATGGGGATTTCCAAGGATTTCCTCAAAGGGCATATGAACCCTCTTCCATCCTGGTTTTTGGACAGGGACTACAGTCGGAACGCAACGGCAAACCTCCCCTGAACAAACCTTGCCAAGAAAACCCAATGACAGGGTTACCTTAGGATAGCTGTAAGACGAAAATGACTTGAAAGGCACTCAACAACAACAACAACAACATCATGTTGAGTGAGAAGCAGTGTCTGCATAAGATACAGCTTGCACTGCTTCCAGCTGCGACATTATGCCTGTATCTTTCTGCTCCTTTGTCTCTTAGCAGCTGAAAGACCTACCTGATTCCTTTGGATATTTCATCCCAAGTGGTGTTTTATGTATCTATCCTGCCTAAAGCCATTATAGACCTGTTCCAGACTGCCAAAATAAAGCTGCTTCGGGTCTCTTTGGAGAAATGCTGTTTAAATGATGCATGCATCCTAAGAATCCAGAAGCTGCACCAAAGCTGCCCTCCAGTGCTTAGGAATGGAGTCTGGCTTTGGCGCAACCTCCGGACTCTTAGGACCCAGGCATCATTTAAACAGCATGCCTCCAAAGAGACGCAAAGAAGCTTTATTTTGACAGTCTGGAACAGTCCTTAGTCTGACTGTCTAAAAGGAGCTACATCATAAGCCATAACTGCAAGGCCACTGACTAAAACAGATGGCACAAGCAAAATACACACCGACAGAACAAACCTGGACTCTCATTAAACAACCAACGGACATGTAATCTTTCCTTGAAAAACTTGTTCCTGTCAGATATAAAACTGAACAATAAGGGCAAGTTCTATTTGCTGTGCCAAACGAAGAGGTTTTTTAATTTTAAACCACAAACTACAAACATCCCCAGACAATATATACTAGCCAGGTGTGGGACGGCTATGGAAAAGGCGTGGTACAAAAACTGAACGTCAGACGATTCATTTCATCCCATGCGTTTCATCCCTGCACCTCCGATGGATGCAGTGATCAATATTATCTTGTGCAGCTCATCCTAGGTTTGTTTTCTAACACCAAGCAGGAATGTCCATCTTTAGCAACCATACAAATTATTCCTGTATGGCGGCTTTCTCATACAGATGTTTGCCAGAGATGCTAAACTACAATTCCCATCATTCCCATGATCCCTGGGAGAGGATGAAAGAAGTGTTCTGGTTGGAAAGGGTCACATTATGGGTTATGTTTTTCTTTCCTTAATCTCCCTTGTCCAAAAACAAACAAGTCGTGCTGTTTTTTTGGAATTACCTGGATTTATACTGATTCCTCTCTGACAATTTATGCTCCCAAATGGAATTAGCAAAGGGCCTGAAGAAGGAAGCCTTTGGAGGGCAAGCTGAAAAAGCTGCCATTTGGATGGAAATCAGGGGCAAAGACATCATCCAGCATCGGCTAAAAAGCTGATTTGCAGACAGCTTCCCAAGCAACGGGAACTTTAGCCGACACAAAAGAATGCTTAGCCTTTCATGGGGACTAAACCTTGGACAGATGTGAAGCCAAAGTGAGGCACATTCACCACTAAATAGACTCTTTCCTTTTAAACCGAGAAAGTAAACAAAATAGGAATGTTGGGTTTCAGTGAAAGCGAAAGAGGGAGGGAGGAAGGAAAGAGCAAACCAACAAATGAAGGAAGGAAAGAAAGAAAGGCCTGTTACAGACTGCCAAAATAAAGCTGCTTTGGGTCTCTTTGGAGGTATGGTATTTAAATGATGCATGGGTCCTGAGAGTCCGGAGGTTGTGCCAAAGCCACACTCCATTCCTAAGCACTGGAGCGCAGCTTTGGTGCAGCTTCTGGATTCTTAGGGTGCATGCATCATTTAAATAGCATACCACCAAAGAGACCCGAAGCAGCTTTATTTTGGCAGTCTGGAACAGGCCAAAGAAAGAGGGAAAGAGATGTGCCCCCTCCATCATCCATCACCATCCATTCCTCACTAGACAGAGACATACAGAATATGCATCAACATCTATCCCTGAAATAAATATACAGATATACACACATAACACATTTTTTAAAAACCCAATTAAAAACGTAACAAATTAAGCTTCCAAGCGCCATAATGAATCTTCTCTTAAAGAGCAGTTACTAGGCTTTTAAAGGCATCAGACTGTTTCAACATACAAGAGGAAAATATAAATTTAAAGCGCTTGGAAGAAATAATAATAGTAGCATAAATTACGACTTTCTAGGAACTTTGTTAAACATAACTAAACAAGCGTACATCAGCCCGTTTCGACCATTTTCACCTCTGCGTGGGCCTATAAAACTGATAATGCGTTTGAAGGAGACTACAGTCCGTCCTCGCCTTATGCGGGGGATCCGTTCTGGATCCCTCCGCGTAAGGCGACTTCCCCTATGCTCGAGCCCCATTGGAAACAATGGGGTTCGTGAGCGGCGGCGCGGCAGCGCGGGCGCACGTGGGACACAACAGGCGCACGCGCCCATTCAATTGAATGGGACGTGCTGCCCCTTCCGCCCCGTGCGCACCCCGCAGCTTGAGCGCTTATGCTCAAGGCCGCGTATGGCGCGGGCGCACTGTACCAGCCTTCACCAACCTTGTACAAT
>NW_024810299.1:0-2955 GCF_019175285.1 Sceloporus undulatus | reverse complement strand
ATCCACATGTTATAGTGTCTTTCATACCCTCCAACTGTCCCAGTTTGGCAGAGACAGTCTCTGTTGTTTCTCTTTTTCAGCTGCCTATAAAATGTCCCAGTTTCTCTCTCCTCCTTCCAATTTTCCATTTTGTATTCAAATTACTTCAATGATTTCAATCCATGTCTTGCCCTTCCCATCAGGTTTAGTCAAAAACAAGGTGCAGCAGCACCTTCTAGTTTGGTTATTCTTCCTCATTAATAGCCTTTGCCATCTTGACCACACTCTGATGTTACTTGACTATAAATGACCTAGTTTTCATCTGTGATGGTGCTCCCCTTCAGAGCAAAGGAGAGGGCTGAGTGTGCCCTTTTGCCCTCTGCTGCCCCATCAGCATTTCTCCCACAACTGGGTGACACCAGGGATGGGGACGCCACTGTCACCAGGTATATGCAATGAGAGAGCCAGCATGGTGTAGTGGTTTGAGCATTGAATCACGACTGATGATCAGACATTGAATCCTCACTGGGCCATGGAAACCTACTGGTTGACCTTGGGTGAGTCACACACTCTCAGCTCCAGAAAACCCCATGATAGGGTTGCCATAAGTAAAAAAACTACTTGAAGGCACACAACAACAACAACAAAAACATGAGATGAAATTCATATGAACAACAGCCTATATGTACATTGTTTCATGGATATTTTGCATAGGATAGCAAAAAGTGAATTTTCAGAGCTCTTCCCTCTCTCTTGCTTTTTTAAAAATCTAGCAATTCATTCACATTACTCTATTTTTTTTCTTGTTTAGATCTGTCATTGCCTGAAAGATGAAAATATTAATTAAAATGAATAAGCCACCTTTATAAACTCCTGATGCTGAGCAGTTAGAGATCTGCATTGTCTATGTAGTGTTCATTTATAATAAATAGATAAGCAGAATTTATTGGAAGCAAGCAGACTCCTAAAGCAGTTCGTGCAGCTGCCAGTCCTGCATCAAGTTCCCAAAGTTTGAAATGCTTCCATCCACTAGACTGAATCCTAATTTTAGCCTGCTGTTTCTCCTTCATGCTTTTCCCACCCAGACTGAAAATGCAAACTAATGTCTTATCTCTCTCTCTTTCTTTTTTTGCCAAAGATCCAAAACTGCAACTAGATTGCATCTCTCCAGCTCTTACTAAGCAATCAACATAAATCAGTGAAGACCAGTTTCCTTCATAAATTGTTTATTAGTAATTTTATAAAACTTTTGTGTATTCGTCCCATCCTTTTATCATAAAATCTCACAGTGGCAAACAAGTAAAGCAATAGAAGCAATTTAGACATCCCATCTGAAACCAATAATAATTTAATCAAGATAATAAGTTATTAAACAATTCAGTTATAATTAACTTCATGATATACATGACTAAGTGTGAAACTGAATTAAAAAAGCAATCATACAATAATTAACAAGCATAAAAGGAGAAAATGAGTGTCAGCACCAACAAGACCTGGGACTTTATCACACACTCTTCCCCATTCTTGCCATGATTGTGTTCATGAAAGGATGTGTATACAATGAACCCTACACATTTGCTGGGTTTAGGGGTGCAGGACCCCCATGAAAGTGGGAAAATTACAAATACCCCCCCCGAGATATCTCCAGACCTCCAGAGCAACACTGTGGTCAACATCTGGCAGAAATTGTCCATAGAATCATGCTGGAGGACCTACAAATGCCTAGAGAAGTGTTTTGTCCAGGAATCTCTATGGTCCTCCAATGGAACTCTATGGACAACATCTGGCAGAGTTGCAATAGATGACCTAGAGATTTCTACAGAGAACATATTAATAAAATCCATGAATAATCAAGTCTGCAAAAGTCAAAGGGGCTCGACAGATGGGCAGTCAGGCAGAAAGGCAGGATGCTGCCCCTTTCTGCCTGGATGGAGGCTGCAGCAACCCAATGCCATGGCTTCTGGGAGGCCTAAGAAGAACCTGCTCCCAGTGGGTTCTTTTTAGGCCACATGCAGGGCGCTATTGGCACATGCTTGTGTGCCATGATGATGCCCCATGTGTGCTGCACTGTTTGGTCGCTGCACCACGCGGACATCATCATTATGCATTTTTCCCATGTAAATGGCAGCGTGCCAAGATGGGTAAGGTTTGGGAGCAGGTGAATGATCCCTCCTACCGCAGCCCTAGTTCAGGCCCAGGTCTGTTTAGGGCCAAAGCCACAAATGTGGAGGGCCAACTGTATGTGCTGGTTTCGGAATATTCCATATGGCATGTCCCTTCATTAGTGCATCCATGCTGTTGTTGGTCCCTCGTGCTCTCTTTCACCTTCATCATCAATGCTCTCCCCCTGCCCTATGCCCTACCCAGTGTGAATTTAATACAGTTCTGGAGTTGTGTTAAAGCAGTTTAACACACACACACAAAAATTGTTAAAGTAAGTAAAACCAAAAAAGGCTATACTAGAAAAGCAAAAGGGAAGAGACACTGACACCATATGACCACTCAATCCTGGAATTGTCACAGGAGTAATTTAGCACGCCTGAGGACTAGTATTATACCAGTGATATTGGGAGCATACTGATGGATGTTTTCCATCAACAGCAAGGTATGGGCTAACTCCAATTGGAGGACAAGGCAGCAATGAGAGGGAGATTTCCACGAGGTATGGCAAAAGGTGCTATTATGCAACTTTTATTATGGTTTAAAAGCCGCATGTGTTAAAGTCCTTGGTCACACAGAAGAACTAAAACCACCTTACAGCCAGGCACCATGTTAAAATGAGGTTAGCATAAATTTTTAAAAGCTAGACTATGCAAATATCTGTGTGTGTGTTGTGTGCCTTTAAGTCATTTCCAGCTTATGATGACTCTAAGGCAAACCTTTTCTTGGCAAGATTTGTTCAGAGGAGGTTTGCCATTGCCTTCCCCTTGACTTCCCCAAGGTCACCCAGTGGGTCTTAGCCTGGTACCAAAAGGA
>NW_024810298.1:0-2955 GCF_019175285.1 Sceloporus undulatus | reverse complement strand
GAAATTTCTTAGAGCCAGATATAACTATGGATGAAATTTTAGAAGCAATAGAGGAAGGGAAAGCCCATAAAACCCCAGATGGCTTTCCCTTAGATTTGTATAAAGCATTTAAAGAAGAGATATGCCACCTCTTATATCAAGTTTTCAAAGAAGCTCTTACTGGTAAATTACCATATACATGGAAAGAAGAGAATGTTACCTTAATTTTGAAAGAAGGCAAAGCAGATGATGACCCCCCTAATTATAGGCCTATCTCATTATTAAACTCCGACTACAAAATATACGCAGCAATTTTGGCTAAAAGATTTTAAAAGATCCTAAGTGAAATTATTGATGTGGATCAGAAAGGTTTTCTCCCTGGAAGACAACTAAAAGAGGACACATGGCATGCCTTGAATATTTTGGAGGACTATCATAGACATAATGGCAAGCAGCCAGGTTTATTTCTTTTAGACCTACAAAAAGCATCCGATTCTGTAAAGTGGAACACAATGTTTAAAATCTTAGAGGCGATGAATATAGGAGATAGTTTACGTAGACGGATAGAGAAACTGTATTCGGATCAAAAGACTAATATTGTAAGAAACGGAGAGAAAGCCCCCTTCTTTCCAATTAAAAAGGGAACGCATCAAGGATGCCCCTTATCTCCACTTCTCTTCTTTGTTGTGATTGAGATCTTAATTAGGAAGGTAAAATTGGATATTGATTTGAAGGGAGTAACAATTCAAAAACATACATATAAAATAAAAGCCTATGCGGATGATTTGTTTATAGATCTAGAGGAGCCCTTAGAAAATGCAGATAAGGTTATCAAGGCTATAAAAAACATTGGAGACTTTTAGTAGTTTCAGAGTGAATTTACCAAAATCCACGATTTTAATGAAAAATATGAATAAAGAACAAATGTCCAAAGTAACCGGATTCACTGGAATTGAAGTTAAAGGGGAAATTAGATATTTAGGATTAATTATTTCAAATAAAACAAATGAACTCTTTGGGAATAACTATGGCACTCTATGGAAAAACAATTAAAATGACATTAATAATTGGAATAAACTACACTTATCCTTCTTAGGTAAAATAGCTGCCATTAAAATGAAGATATTACCCAAAATCCTCTTTTAATTTCAAACTCTCCCTATTATAATCCCAGAGAAAATGCTTAAGAATTGGCAAAGGGATTAAACAGACTTCATTTGGGAGGGAAAAACCCTGGAGCAAAACTAAAGGTCTTACAAGACGCAAAGGAAAGAGGAGGGTTAATGGCTCCAAATATTAAATTATATGATGAGGCTAATTAAAAATTGGATTAATTTTCAGGATAAAGAACCATGAGAATTGGAAGGTGAAGGCCTTAAATTTGGAAGGCATGCTTTTCTCTTATATGACAAAGAAAAAACAGATCCCTCAATTAACAATCATTGTATTAGACATGCGTTGTTTAGGATTTGGAACAAGTATAAAGGTCGGATAGTTATGGGATTCCCAAAAAGGGCCTCGCCTTAGAAGCCATTTGCAGAACGAAAATGGAGAGAGAAGGGAATTGGATTATTTATGATGATCTCTTAAAGTTTAAGGGTGAAGAAATAGAAATTAAAACACAAAAAGATTTAAACTTACAAGGTTTTAGTCTGAATTGGTTTGAATATCAAGAAATATACTCCAAAATGCAGCAAGACCTAAAATCACAGGAGAAAAAAGATTATAGTTCAGAGCTAGAAAAGCTTTTATTGATCAAAGGATATCAAAAAGGTCTGATGGGTAAAATATAAAAGGTGTTGCTAAACTGGGACTCAGAGCAAGAAATAATCAGGGAATCAATGGTAAAATGGGCCAAAGACTGTGCTCACACTATCAATTTAAATCAATGGGGAAAAGCATGGAGTCAAAGCATTAAATTGACAGCGGCCCAAAACCTTAGGGAACATTGGTACAAGATGCATTTCAGATGGCATCTAGCACCAGCAAAATTGGCTAGAATATATAAAAATACAAATAATATATGCTGGAAATGTAACAAAGCTATAGGTTCCTACTTCCATTAACCCTGAAGTTGTTATTAGGGATGTTTGAAGGTAATCTGGATAAGAAACATGAGAAAACCTTAATGTATATGGTTTCAATCGCCAGGATCCTGTATGCAAAGAAATGGAGATCGAAAGAGCTGCCCAGTCTTGAAGGATAAATATTTTCACCAAATTCAGAATTATAGTAAAGGGTAAACCGTTCCAACAACAAAGTAAACCAATAGATTTTTTCCAGCATGGTTTCAGAGAGAGAAAAGTAATTATCTCTTTAACCTCTAACACAGTATCCCAAGATCTAGCTGATAATAGCATATAATTATATCACCCCATTTCTTCTTAATGTGGTCTAAGACTTTGCACCAGTCCTTAGAAACAGTCTCCCAGGAGCCTTCTTTAATCCGACAGGAGAGTTTATCCATTTGGGCAATTTACAAATGGAGGGAGGAAAACCCAATATGATTTAAACATCGCAGATGAAAAGAGTCAGAGCACAACAGCTAATAATAATAATAAGAATAAAAAGATGTAGAAGTGTTTGAAAGCCACTGCAGTGAGAAATATGGTACCTTTGGGCATGAAATGTTAAAGGAGAGCATGGAAGGTCAGCTGATCATTGTGTCTTTAGTTCTGCCAAAGAGTTTTAGAAGAAATCAGAAGCGACCTTTTATTTACTTCTGGTATGTTGGGATACCAGAGGTGCAATATCAAAGCATCCAGGGTGGGATGTTGGACTCTCTTGCAATGGTTGTTGTTTACTTAGGAACTTTTTAGAGGCAGATAAGCCTTCATGGACCGGCTGCAGGTGTTAGGACTATTCAGTGCTCCATCCCAGGACACTAAGCATCCTGGTTGTTTCCTTTCCTAACTCCAGTCTTAACTCTGTCATCCGAGGTAGTAAGGTGGAGGACAATTCGGTGGTCGATTTGGT
>NW_024810297.1:0-2955 GCF_019175285.1 Sceloporus undulatus | reverse complement strand
TGAGAACCATGATGCAAAAAGGCAGAGAATCCAGGAGCTACAAAGACAAAATGAAGGCCTTATCAAACTCCTTTCTATGAAGGACGGACAGTCTGAATTGCGCAACGTCCGTTTGGGCTGCAATGCTACCAGCAAAGGCCATAGCCTTGCTATGGAACCGAGGAAGACGGTGCGTCGCTCAGTGTTGCCAGATACAAGCTTCATGTAGACGGAGCATGGCAGGGCTTCGGAGGACAAGCTTCGGAGGAGGCTTCCGCCTCCTCTCCTTCCCAGCAGCTTCCGCCTCCTCTCCTTCCTCAGGGAGCCCCATTAGGATCCAGTCGCCGCTTTCCCCCGCCGGACCTCGGCCTGAGGGGACCCGACCCGGCCAGGGGGAGCAGCCGGGCCCCGGTCCGTGAGGAATACAGCAGATCTTGTTTCCATAGGGAGGTCAGTGGTGATCATTTGAGGCAAAAGAAGGTTAAAGGATTGCCAGGCTAGCTGTTCTGTAAAGACTGTGTAAAGCATCAAAAGAGAAGTGCCTGTTGAAGTTTCACCATGGCTGTCCCAAACATCAAAGCAAATCTATCCACATCTACCAACACCACTGAGAGCCAGCCAGAAATGAACTGTTGTCTGGTAACTTCAAAAGAACTCTCTCTTCAGAAGTTACTGCATCTGCGCACCGCCCCGGGAGTGCAGCCCACGGACTGAAGGGGCACCGCTGCGGGACTCTGTTTGTTGGCATCCTGGCCTTGGCGTTTGGCGGCCAGTGAGCTGGGCCTTTAAGAGACAGCTGGAGGGAAGCCAGGGAGGAGCTCGCCTGTGAGAGAGGCGAGCATAAAGCCGCCTGTCGGACCTTCCTGACACACCCTCCTCCGTCGGACCCTTACCACCGCCAGCGTCGCGCTCTCTGCCGGGCAGCCTCCTCCCGGGGTGTCGGAGGTGCGCATCTGCGCACCGCCCGGAGTGCCACCCACGGACTGAAGGGGCACCGCTGCGAAACTGCGCAGGTGTTATCGGGTTAGGGAGGCTTTGGACTAGCCCGGGAGCAGAGGATGCCTGCGGTGGCTAACCTCTGCTCCTCCAGTAGCCATAGAAGGGTGGGGGGAGGATAGGGATGCGGGGGATGCCTGGGCCGGGGATAACATCACTGCGGGTGGAGCTCCAATTGAGGTTGTGTGGGGCAGGGGGAGGTATGGTGGTGGGAGAAGGGACTTGCGTTCCAGGGGAAGGCGTGATGAGGGTCACTCCAACCGTGCCACAAATCCAGTCGCTGCTCCTGTGCAATGCCAGGTCTATTAACAACAAGACCCACATCCTCCACGATATGTTGGAGGACAGTAAGTGTGACCTGGCTTGCATTACCGAGACCTAGCTTGGGCCTGAAGGAGATGCTGTGTGGGCTCAGGCCCTGCCTGCTGGGTTCTCGGTGAAGGACCAGCGCAGGTTAGGTGGGTGGGGGGGGTGGCCTTGATACATAGGAACACCGTGTCCCTCTCCAGGAACCACATCCGACAGACCTCCTATATCGAGTGTATTTACCTGACCCTAAAGGCTAGAGACAGTCTAGGGATTCTGTTAGTGTATCGGCCACCCCGTGCCTTAGCGGACTCCCTTAACGAGCTGACACAGCTGGTCGCTGAGCTGATGTTGGAGACGACCAGGCTTCTTGTCCTGGGTGACTTCAACAGCTCCCTCACGGCCAGCCATGTTCCATCTGGTGCGGCTCGGAAATTCATGGATACCATGGCGGCCATGGGCCTGTCCCAGCTGATACAGGGTCCTACGCATTGTGCAGGTAATACTCTCGATTTGGTCTTCTGTTCGAATGCGGAAAATCCGTGGGTGGAAATAGCTAATGTTTCCCCCCTGCCATGGACGGATCACTTCCTGGTAGAGGTGAAAATCAAGGCCTCTACCCAGATCCCCCCTGGGGGTGGTGGACATGTTAGGATGGTCCACCCTCGAAGGCTGATGGAACTTGAGAGGTTCCAAGAAGCCTTAGAGGGGCTCACAGTTGGGAATGACGGCGACTCTGTTGATGCCCTCACCGGTATTTGGAATACCGGTCTTTCTAGGGCTATACACAGTATCGCTCCCAAGAGCCCTCTCAGGCCTGCTTCTAAACGTAAGCCCTGGTATATGGAAGATCTCTGGGCAAGGAAGCGGGCTCTGCGACGGCTAGAGTACCGTTGGCGGAAACACCTTTACTTAGACGACAAGGCTCTCCTAGACCAACTGTTAAAGGACTACGGAGAGGCAATACGAGCAACAAAGAACTCGTTCTATGGTGCTCGTATTGCGTCCGCAGAGTCGCGTCCGGCAGAGTTGTTCAGGGTGGTCAGGGAGCTAACTCAGCTCCCTCCCGCCCTGAACCAGATCCTTGAAACTTCTAAGGCCTGCTGTGACTTGTTTAACGACTTTTTTGCGGATAAAACCTCTCGTATAAGCGAAGGTCTGAACGCCGATATTTTAGCAGAACCTAGGGTAGAAGTGTCCAGTCCCTCCGTGGACTATGTTAAACTGGATCAGTTTGAGTTGGTGAGTACCGAGGATGTGGACAAGATCCTCGGAAGTGTTCGGAAGACAACCTGCTCTCTTGATCCCTGTCCCTCGTGGTTAGCGGCCCAGGGGGGACCGGCGGTAACATTATTGTTACGCTGGATAGTTTATACATCTCTGAGGGATGCGCTATATCCATCTCAGTTGAAATTGGCCATTGTAAAACCTATCTTTAAAAAGCCCTCCCTCGACCCCCTGGTTCATAATAATTATTGGCCTGTTTCGCTGCTACCATTTTTGGGGAAGGTGATCGAGAGGGCGGTTGCGATCCAGCTTCAGGCGGTCTTGGATGAAACGGATTATCTGGACCCATTTCAAACTGGCTTCCGGGCGGGTTACGGGGTTGAGACGGCCATGGTCGCCTTGGTCGATGATCTCCGTCTGAGCATCGACAGGGGCAGCGTGTCCCTG
>NW_024810296.1:0-2956 GCF_019175285.1 Sceloporus undulatus | reverse complement strand
GGAAACAAGCTAATATAACTTTGCTGTTAAAAGAAGATAGAGATGCAACTGAGGTAAAGAGCTATAGGCTAATTTCCTTATTAGATATGGATTATAAACTATTTTCTATGATTTTGGCCCATAGACTCAAAAAAGGTCTTAAACCCTGGATTCATAAGGACAAGTCAGTGATAACATTCAAAACGTCTGAAATATAATTGAATATTTTCAAAGACACAACGAAAAAACACTTATCTTTTTAGAAAAGGCCTTCAATAACATAGGATGGGATGTGTTATTTGCGACACTTGAAAGAATCGGAATAGGAGCTTCTAATTTAAGATGGATAAAGGCAATGTATAAAGATCAAAGACTAATTATTAACTATAAAAACCAGAAGAGTTTAAGATTTCTAAAGGTAAATGGCAAGCTTTCCCAATATCACCTCTTTTGTTCATTCTGATCCTAGAAGCACTGAATAATGGGATAAGATTAGAAAATAAGATCAATGGAATAAAAATTAAAAACAACTGAGCTTAAAATGAGAGTCTTCTCAGATGACATTTGTATTCCCTGAAGAACCCAGAAAAGAGCACAAGGCAATTGATGGATGTAATAGTGGGATTGGAATATGTTTCAGGATTAAAAGGAAACAGAGACAAAACAACATTAATAACAGAAAATATGGGGAAAAGGAAGAACAAATGCAGGAAGAAATTAGTGGATTTAAAGTGGGAAATAAAGTTAAATATCTAGGAATAAATTTAACAAATAAAACTCATATCCATTTCACAATAACTATGAGACACATGGAAGGAAATCAGAAAAGACCTAGAAAAATGGGGGAAATTACACTTATGGCTATTAGGAAAAATATCACTGATCCAAATGAGTTTCCTTCCTGAAATACTGTTTCTGTTTCAAGCGATACCCTTCATCCAGAATGAAAAATCCTTGAATCTATGGCAAAAGGAAATCTCAAAATGTATTTGGAATTAAAAAAAGGGCCAGGATCAAAACGAAAATACTTTGTGATGACAAAAGTAGAAGAGGACTTTATTATGCTGCTTGTTGTTTAGTTTGTATTAGAGAATGGGTTTTGTTAGAGAATGAACAGTTGTTATGTCTGGAGGGTGAACATTTAAGATTTGGTGGAATGGATACCTAATTTACGGTAAAGAGAAAGTTCATAAAGAAAGAACAAAAAATTGCATAAGAAAAGCTCTATTGAAGATCTGGGGGAAAAGCAAGCATAGAATATGTCCAAAAATACCTTTATGGTGTTTGCCGCATGAGGCTTTTTTCGGGAGGAAAGTCATCCAGAAAACTAACTGGTTAAGATACAGGGATGTCCTTAAAGAATCGCAAGGAAAACTAGAGATCAAAACACAAGAAGAACTTAAAGAATCTGGCCTAGATTGTCACTGGTATCTTTATCATCAAATGAGGGAGAGGTTTAAAATAGATGTGAAATTAGAAGGAATACAAAATGCAAAATGGGAATTTTGGAAGCCATGCTCCATGTTCATTCCATGCCTGATGAGAGTGTTGGGTGCGAGGCATTGGAGAAGCATCCAGCTGTGTTTCTCTAGCCAGAAGCCTAAGGAAGGCATTCTCCTCTGAGGGCCACTGGGGAGGTCAGGAGGTTTCAGCAGATGATGCGCTCATTTCACATCTAGCTACAGGGACATAGCCAGGGTCCTCTCCAATTCCCCATCCCCTGACCCCCTCCACTCTCACAAGGCATGGAGTGTCAGGACCATGGAGAACAGGTCTGAGGGAATGACATGCATGTGGCACTAGATGGAGCTATTGTGGAAGTCATTGACAACTCTAGTGGCAGTTAGATGTGTCAGCATTTAAACAGTGCATCATTGGAATGTTGATGCAACTGTCAACTGTCATTCTCAACTGTCACTGAGGAAGAGTCAGACAGTGTGTGCCTCAGAGTGGGTTGTTACTGGTGTGGATGGTGTCGGTGTACAGTATATAGTGTTGTTCACAGTGGAAACTCTTATTTGAATAAAAGCCTCATCTGAGAGAAGATTACAGTGTCTCTTTGCTCACTGAGAAAGCGACAGGTGTTTCTTCAGCTCAGAATCTACTGACTACATTCAAGGTGCAGAATCTGGGGCCATATGTTAACGTGTTGCCTCACGTGTTGCCCAACATAGCAACGTCAAAAGCGTTTTAACATGGAGTATCTGTTGTGTAGGGGAGGTGCAGTGAATCTATGCTAGGTCCATGGGGCTTTGTTTGGTGAAGAAGTAGGAAGGGGATACCCACCTCTGCATTGGCCCAAAGGAGGCATATGTCACCTGCGTTTCTCACTAGCAGCATGCTGTTCTCTGTGTCTTTGAGTGATGCGGGATTTCTTGAGAAATCAACCCTAACCCCAGTCTCTTTTCTCAGGTACTTCATCTCAGCCTCCTTGTACACAGCTTTGGGCCACATTTTGCTGGAAGAGACCCAGGTGCAGGGCCACCAGGAACAACCTAATGGCCAACACAGAGGCCAAGCGGAGGGAATTGGGCTCCAAGAGAAAGAGGCTGTCGAAGTACAACTCTTTGGTGAGTCGTCATCCTGACTATTAGTTTGATTTGTGTCACTGCTAGGTCAGCTGATGAAAGCAAGTGGAGAACATATTGTCCCAGTTTGGCAGAGAAAGTCGTGGTTAATCCTCTCTCACCCCACTTTTTCAGGGGCTTTCAAATATGTCCCGGTTTCTCTCTCCTCCTCCCACTTTCCCCCTTCTCCTCAGCTCTCTTGGGTTGCTGCAAAGTGACTTCCAAGGTGTTTTGACCTCATCAACTCAAAAGGAGAGGAGATAAGTTGCCAGGGTCTTCCCTTGCCAGGAGGCTGAGACAAAAGCAAACTACTGTGCCCTTCCTAGCTTGTGTGATCTTCCTCATAAACAACTTTGGCCATCCTCACCACCTTCTGGTGTTGATTGTCCACATGTGCCTTGCTTTTTCTG
>NW_024810295.1:0-2956 GCF_019175285.1 Sceloporus undulatus | reverse complement strand
AAATCAGGAGCCATTAAGTGACATTATGAAATGGTGGAGAAGCCATCAAAGTCATAAAGTCATAACATCACAAGATGTTTCAATGGAGTCAGTTCACACTTCTATCCATCTCTCATCAACTGAAGAATATTCACATGACGTCCATACATATTTATGTGAACCAGACATACTTGTCTATGGATTCAAAATCAAGGTCTTAATTTTTTACTATACTACTGTAATTGTAATTTTGGATCCAGATGGGGAGGAAAGTTTAAACTTTTTTAACCCATAAATCCATAGAAATATTCCTTCTAACATAGACACTGACTTTTAAAAAAACTTTTATTAAATGATAATATAATAATAAAGCAGTTCCATGTTTTCTTTTTATAGACTTAACAAGCATTGCATATTAAAAACAGAGCTGTATGAATTGCTAAGTTGGTTCTGAGTTCCTTTTGTGTATGACACAGTTCAGATGTAAACTTCGAGGAAACATGATGTCTGAAGAATGTGGTAAGTCTTTGCCTGAAGTAGCTGAGGTTTATGAAATAGCCACAAAATAGAAACATTTCACATAGAGGATTTGATTTAATTGTGTCATTCCCCTGACACAGCGCCTGCAGAAGAACTGGGAAGGACTGATTCCTTCTGATGAAGACTGTGACTTCAAAATCAGCCTCAGGGGGCTAGGAAATGCCCCCAGAGCATTTTTGAGAGCTAGGGAAGACTACTGGGAAAAGGAGAGAAGAGAAGGTTCTGCAGTTAACAGATGGCTACAAATGTAACACTGGATTTAACCAATATTTTTAAAGATGACAGCAGACTAACAAAACAGTGACAAGAGCAGCTAGTATTAAGTAATTGGATTCCAAACCAAGAGATGTGAATTAATGCCCTTAAGTAGTACTACTTGTTCTCATTTGTAATTGATGTGTCCCAGGTCCACATCAGATGGTAGTGTATATATCATTGACTACATGGACTTATTAATAAGGTCTAGGTGGTCTGACTGGAGACTGGCTCATATTCAGAATAAATTTTCAGATGTCAATTGTGCAGGTCCAAGTACGTCACGTGCATTAGATTTAAATCTGAGTATAGACTGCTCGACTAATTTAAATGAGTAAACTTGGAATCTTCTTAATTAAAGGAGCTCTGACACTCTAATTCAACCATGTGTAAGTGACATATACAAATCATAAATCATGTCCTTTGAGATGTCGATTCCAAGTACATAACCAGAAATGAGCCCTGTGGTCACTCCCCATTATGATATATAGATGATGACATGGATAAGGACATGTGAACTTGAACCTGCTTTGGTGACTCTAACAACAACAAAAACTTTTCATATTATTTATTTCTTTTGCTTCCCACTGTGGTAGGAAAGGTTTCATATCATCCAAAGCCTATCTGTAATGTATGTCTGTATCTTTCCTGACATTTATAGGCTGATTATCAGTTATGGTCCATTCACTTAAAAACCAGAACTCTGCAACCTATAAAAACTAACAATACAAGATGCTACATTTTAGTTTAAAAAGAAACAAGCCTAAGATGTCAGACTGGTGGAGCAATCAAATGGTGTGAAATGAAACTTCTGCCCTGGGTATGGATCTTGCAAGGAAAAGCACTTTTGCTGCTACTACACACTGATGGTGTGACCTTTTTCTTAGGGATGGAAAAGATTGCACAGGATTAACAGGTTAGGTGAATTACTAATATGCTGTAAAAATAATCTAATTCAATTATGATGGAAGGAGTTGTTTCTAACAATCATGCCAATTTTAAATTTCATTTTGCAAATGAACCATCTGAAAATTATGGCTTTCACCCTGTAAAGATAAATGAAAATGTGAGTATGATCTGTTCCAGTTCTGACAGATATGGAACAATATAAATGCATGAGTATTTGTAGTCTTTTCAGGGAGCTGACTCTGAGGACTAGTATCACACCACAGTGCATGTGTGGATTTCCTGAGCATTTCTTCAGCAAACCATTTTGGTTGGATTGCAACTTGTAAATCGCTGAGCTGAAAAACGAATCCCAGCTTGTCTTCACTGTATTCTCCTCATAAACTATACCAAGGTACCTTCTCCCTCCCCTGTGTGACACGTTCTGTTTTAGGATTGACAAATTAGAATCTAGCCATTTACAAAAGCAACAACAACATCACCACATAATTTCAACATCTCATTGTCAATATATTAAGAAAAACTTCCTATATTGCGAAACCTTTCCAACTTGAAGATGCACAGACTCATTTGCTCTCTTGTTGTTTAACTGCACTGAAACAATAAAGTAATAAAAACATGAAGAAAGCAAATTTCAAATGAAGAGCCCACCTCAGTTATTTCATTTGCAAATGAACCATCTGAAAATTCTGACACCTAGGCAATCAGGTGGCAAATTTCTCGGTTCATAAATAGAAATGTAAAGTGACTGAGAAAACAATAATCCATATGTTTAGAGAACTACAACAAATGATTGTCACATCCCTAGTTGCCACCTTTCATATATCTCCTTTAGTCAGTCACCTGTGTCTTCACCATACCTTTACCTGTCTTAAGCTCTTACCATGCCCACATTTTTTGCCATTTTTGACCAAGAAGAGTAATTTGAACAGAGCTAAGTTTTAAACGGAACATGTATAAGAAATGGAAAAAGGGGGAAATCACAAAAATGGAATTCAAAGAAATAGCAGGCATGTGTAGGAGTAAGGTCAGAAAAGCTAAAGAGCAGAATGAACTCAGGCTTGCTAGAGAGGTTAAAAAGAATAAAAAGGGCTTTTTTGGATATGTCCGCAGCAAAAGGAAGAAGAAGGAAATGGTAGAGCCACTACGTCGAGAAGATGGCAAAATGCTAAGAGGGGACAGAGAAAAGGGAGAATTACTCAACACCTTCTTTGCCTCAGTCTTCTCAGAAAAGGAAAAGGGTGCTCAATCTGAGGATAATGGAGCAGAGGACAGA
>NW_024810294.1:0-2956 GCF_019175285.1 Sceloporus undulatus | reverse complement strand
TCTACTTGGACTCCTAGATCCCTTTCACACGTAGTTTCATTCAGCCACTATCAAACAACTCTTACTATCAGGTTCATCCTAATGTTGAGGTGTAATCTCTTTTCCTGTAGCCTACAGCACCTGATATCTGTTGGTAGTTTCCCATCCAAATACTAATTAATACTGGCCCTGCTTAGTTTCCAATATCAGACTGGTGATTTCAGGGTATTTAGGCAATGTAGTCTCTTCACTGAGCCAGCATGGTGTAATGATTTGAACATTGGACAATGACTCTGCAAACTAGGGTTCAAATCCCATCTCAGTCACATAAACTCATTGAGTGACCTTGAGCAAGTCACATTCTCTCAGTCTCTGAGGATGGCAATGGCAAACCAGTTCTGAAGAAACTAGCCAAAAAACCACCATTATAAATTCACCTTAAGGTCTCCATAAGTCAGAAACGACTTGAGGGCACACAACAACAAAAGCTCTTCACTAACAGGCAAATTTAGAGAGCATGGTGGACGAGTGTCAGTACTTTTCTTCATGTTAGGCCTGAAACAGATGGGCCAAATAGAGTGGCTTCCAGCTGCTTTGGGTTGTGGTGTTTAGACGATGCATATCCCCACAGGTCTGGTCGCCACGTTCCCAGCTGTGGCCAGAGTGGCTGGAGATGGCTCCTTCCAGGTTATCAGCTTTGGCACTTACTTGAAAAAAAATCAGTTTGGGGTTTTACTTTATCTTTGGACTATTTTTATGTACTTTATTCTTCCACACTATGTATGAATTATGTGGAATATCTGATTTGTCAATGTACGAAGGCCACATAGAATTTTAGAAAAATGTCATTTGTGAAGCTCTGCTTCCCACTTCTTGCTGTTGTTAACTGAATTAGAATCTACTTCAAATCATGGTGACTCCAGAAGTGAGACACCTCCCATCTGTCCTCTGCTCATATCCTGCAGGCTTAGGCCTGTGGCCTCCTTGATTGTATCTATCCATATAGTATGCACCTATTCCCTCTTTCTGCTACCCTCCATCTTCCTTAGCATTATTGTCTTTTCTAGTGACTCATGTCTTCTCATTATGTTACCAAAGTAAGACAGCTTCAGTTTAATCATCTTGGCTTCCTTGAGAATTCAGTCTTGAAATGCTTTAGGAGCCATTGGTTTGTCTTTTTGGCTGTCCACAGTATCTTCAGCATTCTTCTCCAGCACCACATCTCATACAAGTTGATTTTCTTTCTATCTGCTTTCTTCACTGCCCAGCTGTCACATCTCTACATGACAATGAGGAATCCAATGGCTTGGACTATCCTTACTTTAGTGTTCAGCTAACTTAAAAACTAATTTTCCAGTAGAGGGAGCCAATACAGTACAATTGAGTTTCCTGCATGCGGGCATACTGTATCATGACAGCTTTCTTCATGGATTTTTTTTCCTGGAAAGAAAAAAAAAGACACTATTTGAGAAAATGCAGGATGAGTACAGAAGGAAGTCATCTGGATACCTCTATAATTACATGAATGAGGCATTTCTTATAAATTCATAATAAAAGCCTGGGACTGTGCCCAGTGCTATTATATCTTCACATAAACAGCTTCTATGAGTATAAGTGGGAGAGGAGAGTACCTAAAAACAGTGGTGCCACTAGGGGATGCGGGGATTCAGCCTGCACCGAGTGACACCCCAGAAGAGGGGTTACACCTGGTCAGGTATGCTGCTGCTGAATGGTTCCTTCTTGCCTTGGCTGCAGCAGAGCTGGTCTCTTCATAAGGAGGCTGGCATTGCAGCATAATGAGGCTGTGATGGCATATGTCTCCTCAAGAGGAGTCCAGTGCCACAACAGCACAGGAGAAGCCTGAGCACACCCTTTTGGCTGTCCCCTCAGCAGCTCTCTTGCCCCACCAAGTTTGGTTTGGTTCCCACACTTGAATGTATTGTTATTCTTGAGTTGTAAAAGGGAAATATTTCTTTAGAGCTTTGCACTTTAATAATACTAAATAATTGGGAGGGGGGATGCACAGATATAGCATTTAGTAAACCTACTGGGAGAAATGTACCCTAGGTTTCCTACATAAGTAGAAATGTAGTGTAGGAAAAGAGAAAAAGAAAAAAAGAAAATAAATTCCCCAGTTGCATAATGTTCCAGTTTTAAAGATTACCCCTTTGCTTACTGAAACATGTGACCATTTGTGTCATTCTTACTCAAGCAGCTGATGACGGAGGAAGTCTGAATCAGCTCCTTAAAGAAAACATTATTTAATCATTTAAAAAATACAAGAAGTAAAACTCTGTTCTGTACTGGATTAGCCTACAACTTTCCGTCTTAGCATTCTGTGTGAATGACTATTCTGCTTCTGTAAATACCAGAGAACTGTCTGATCACAATAGTTAATTTATTATAGTATCAAAGCTGGAAGAAGCAAAATAACATGTAGTTCAAGTAGTATATTCCATTCTGGAATGTTTCTCCACAAGTACATGGTTTGCCCAGTCTTGACCATGGTGACAAATATGTTCCATGATCAATATGGATCCTCATGTTATATTTAATTGTGTTGTAGGATAAGAAGTTAAATATGTTAACCCATCCAATTGTGTGTTTATGATCTTCCTGTTACCCCCTCCTTTTAGAAGGCATTACAACATGAGGTCTTAGATGGGTAGGTCAATCTTTAGCACTTTTCTTGAACATGTTTTTTTTTAAAGAGTATTTATTAGGTGCTAAAATATGTATACCTAGCCCTTCTTTCACTAATCGGAATATAGCATCCTGCTTAGCAATCAATTAAAAATATTTATTCTTATTGAAGCCTATGCTAAACTGTTGCTTGAGATTCATGAGGGAAATGCTATAATGTTATAACCATTCCTCAAGGGGTTAGCCACAGAGAAACAGAAAGTCAATGGGATTTCTGAGTAGTCATGTGAGAGAAATGGATTTGAATCAAACATAAGATTTAATAAAAGAGTTA
>NW_024810293.1:0-2956 GCF_019175285.1 Sceloporus undulatus | reverse complement strand
GAAAGCGGCCGCGGAACGAATTAATTTCGTAACCCGAGGCACCACTGTACATGGACTTAGTCCAGGTAACAGTGAGGTGTAGTTTTTGCCACCATGGCAGCCATATCTTCCAACATTTTACAGATGAAAAGCAGGGCAAGTGTAGATAAAAAATCACATCAAAATGTTCTGGGCACCACAATTTAAAAAGGATGTGGAGAAACTGGAGCATGTCCAAAGGAGGGCGACCAAAATGGTGAAGGGTCTGGAAACCATGTCCTATGAGGAACAACTTAGGGAGCTGGGGATGTTTAGTCTGGAGAAGAGAAGGTTAAGAGGTACAGTGGTACCCCGGGATACGAAAGCACCGCGTTACGAAATTTCCGGGATACGAAAAAATTCCATAGGAAAAAACTGTTCCGGGTTACGTTTTTTTTTCCAGCTTACGAAAAAAAATTTTGGTGCTTTTCGGCGCTTTTTCGCACGAAATTGCGGCTTCCAGCGGTAGCGCCTATGGCTTTTTCGGGTTGCGAAAGATTTCGGGTTACGAAGGGCGCCGCGGAACGAATTAATTTCGTAACCCGGGGTACCACTGTAATATGATATCCCTGTTTAAATACTTGAAGGGATGTCATATTGAGGAAGGAACTAACTTGTTTACTGCTGCTCCAGAGACTAGGACACAGAACAATGGATGCAAGCTCCAGGAAAAGAGATTCCACCTCAACATTAGGAGGAACTTCCTGACAGGAAGGGCTGTTCGACAGTCGAATACACTCCCTTGGAGTTTGATGGAGTCACCTTCCCTGGAGGTCTTTAAACAGAGGCTTGATGGCCATCTGTCAGGGATGCTTTGATTTTGATTTCCTGCATGGCAGGGGGTTGGACTGGATGGCACTTGTGGTCTCCTCCAACTCTATGATTCTATCTAGCCAAGATGTCAAAAGTTGTTAATGAGGAAAAATACCCAAGCTAGGATACCCAGCAGTTTGCTTTTGCCTGAGACATCTGGGGAGCTTCTGCTTTCTTTTCTAGACCTTCCCCCACTAAGGGTATGTATATATCTGCCAGATCACTCCAGGCTGCCCCTGGACTATCTTGGCCCCAAAGCTGCCCATTACCTCTGCACTCTGGAACAATGTTGGGCAGCTGCCTACACATGGATCCTTCTGTGCCACCCAGAGCCACTGCCACTAGTGCAAGTCATGCCCTCTCAAGTCAGAAACAAGGCACCCACCATTGACCTCCTGGCTGGGCACCTCACTTTGATTTCAAGGGAGCAACTTGCACCTGCGGTGGCAGTGGTAGGTGGCACAGTAGGAGACATGTGTAGATGATAATGTCCAGAACCATTTGCATCCCCCTCCTTTTATTATTTTCCTTTTATTATTTTTCTTATTTGCAGTTTGTTTTTGTTTTTTAATGTTGATGTATTGTTATGTGCTTTTTAACCATGTTTTACTGTTTAATTTTATAGTTGGGAGGGAGGGTTTGGCCGGGGTCTTGTGGGGCTTGTTGTTTTTATTATTGTGTATTGTATGAACTCTGTTGTTACCCATCTCGATCCTCAAAGCGGAAGAGGCGGGATATAAATTATTATTATTATTATTATTATTAGATTTCTCTGGTCCTGCTCCCGAGCAGCCGAACGTCTCTGGAGAAAGTCCAGGGAGTGGGCCGACTTTATCCACTATAAATTCATTCTTTTATCTTTTTCACGCACCCTGTCGATGGCAAAACAAGACTACTTTAAATCATTGATCTGCGCCAACGAGAGGTGCCTGCAGCGTTTGTTCTCCTGTTTCAACACACTGTTAAAACCCTCTCCTCCTTCCGTCTCTCCATTATTTTCGCCCTCCAACTTCGCCAATTATTTCATTACAAAGATCACTACCATTCGTTCTGACTTAACTCCTCATGATTTGGCTCCCACCATTAATCTCCTCACCCTTCCTACTAATAAACTCTCTGTGTTTCCTCCTGTTTCTTTGGAAGAACTCTCTTCGCTGCTGAACTCATCAAAACCCACCACCTGCTCTCTTGACCCACTTCCTTCTCGTCTTCTAATCTCTATAGCCCTCTCTTTGTTACCCTCCCTCCTCTATATCTTTAATCTCTCTCTCTCCTTGGGTTCCTTCCCTTCAGTCTTCAAACATGCCTTAGTTTCCCCTATCCTGAAAAAAACCTCTCTCGACCCCTCTTCCTTGGCTAGCTATCATCCAATCTCTCTGCTTCCTTTTCTCTCTAAGGTGTTGGAACGAGTTGTCTATTCACGCTGTCTTGAGTTTCTTGAAACCAACTCCATTCTGGATCCCTTCCAGTCTGGTTTTCGTCCACAGCACTCCACAGAGACGGCCCTTACTAAGATCTCGAACAATCTTTTGCGGGCCAAGGTGAATGGCCTTTATTCTATCCTTGTCCTTCTCAATCTGTTTGCGGCCTTTGACACCATGGACCACTGTCTCCTAATAGATGTACTCTCTGACCTTGGTTTCTCGGGCCTTGTTCTCGATTGGTTCACATCTTACTTGTCAGATAGATCTTTTTCAGTGGTCTCGGGTGGTCAGACCTCGTCTTCTGTCCCCTTATCTGTTGGAGTTCCTCAGGACTCTGTTTTGGGTCCCCTTCTGTTCTCTTTATACACACTCTCCCTTGCCAAACTTATCAGTTCTTTTGGTTTCTCCTACCATCTGTACGCCAATGATACCCAGCTGTGCCTTTCCACCCCTAATCTTTCGCCAGAGCTAGAGCAACAAGTGTCATCCTGTTTAACAGCTGTCTCCCACTGGATGCACCATCGGCATCTGAAGCTCAATATGTCCAAGACCGAGCTTCTTGTTTTCCCTCCCAAGCCCACTCTTCACTACTCCTTTTCTATTTCTGTCAATAACGTCTCTATCCAGCCGGTCCAGGAAGCCCGCAGTCTTGGTTTCATCTTTGACTCCTCTTTGTCATTTATCCCTCAGATCCAGACTAC
>NW_024810292.1:0-2957 GCF_019175285.1 Sceloporus undulatus | reverse complement strand
AGCGAATCAGAGGTTTGCACAAGTGTTTCATGGCAAATGCCCCTTAGTTGGGGCAAAAGCCATCTCTTTTGAAAAACCCCGGGTTCCGCAAATATAAACTTGCCCCCGATCATGATCGGGTCAAATTCAGGGGAGGGATTTAGGTCAGAGGGAGGACAGTGGGCAAGGCATTCCCTCCCCTCATCGAAGGAGGAGGAGGAGGAGGAAAGAGCCGGAGGAAGGATGTAAAAAGGGGGAATCTGACAGGAGGCAAATGACAGGAGGCAAAAAGGGGGAATCGGGGTGACTGACGCAGGCTGCAAAGGGCAGTCAGAGGGAGGGCAGAGGGGGGAACTGGAGAAAGTGACGGAGGAAGAGGAGGAGGAGGATGAAGGAGTCGGGGGGAAGAAGGGGGCCATGGAGGTCACTCTATAACAGCATCTGTCGGACGCAGACCACAGAGTTGCGCTGGAGGACCTAGAGATTCCTAGGTGTCCTCTCGGGTAAAAACATGGTGTTTTTGTTATTTGTGGTTTTTCCATATTCATGGGGATCTTGTGCCCCTAGCTGTAGCGAATATGGAGGGACGGGTGTACTGTTCTTTGACCTGTCCCACTATTGTGAATTCTAGCATTACATGGTTACTTCCTCCTAAAGTGTCAGCTACTTTGAGTCCAATGACCAATTCCTCTCTATTGGTTAGTGTCAGGTCTGGGGTTGCTGATCTCCATGTTCCTTCATCTGCCTTTTGAAATAGGAAATTATTTGCAAGGCATGTCAGGAACATCAGAAATTGTGGGAAGCCTATGCTTAGCAATTAGGCTCCCAGCAAACATCAGGGTAATTGAAGTCTCCCATAACTATTAATTCTTGCATCTTTGAGGTTTCTGAGATTTGTTTATGAAAAACATCATCCACCATCTCTTCTTGGTTTGGTGGCCTGTAGCAAACTTCTACCATAATGTTGCATTTAATTCTTTCTTCATCTATTTTTACCAAAATGCTCTCAACTGGTCCATTGAGATCACTGTCATGGGTTTCTCTACAAGTGAATTTGTCTTTGATAAATAATGCTCTCAAAAAAGAAATACATCAAGATCTGACAGAAGGAATGCCAGAACTTTAAATATTGACTTATTGTATTGTTCAGTAAAGCTGTAATATGCATGAAATAACATTTGTTGGTCAATTGTTGTTTGGAAAATGTAACAATAAAGTGTGTGTTCCATCTAAAGAGTGTCAAACATCCCTTGGAAAAAGTTTTTTCAAGATTTTATATTAATAGATTCCCCCCCCCCCTTGTTTTCAAGTGAAAAATTAATAGGATTCAATCTGGCATCTATATTTCCATCTTCCTTCTCCAGTAATCCTGTCGGGTTGAGTATTTTGTATACTTAATTCTGCAGATTTTGAAAAGCCAGAAAGATTGACATAAGAAGAGGGAAATCCTAGTACTTGTGATATGAGGTATATCTAGTTTTAGTAACAGACATATGTTTGAGCTGATGTTTGTTCAATGGTTTTAGAAATAATATAATGTGCTATACATTCTTTTAGATTTAATGCCTTGTTAGAGAATATGTGGAAGTATGATTTCAGTAATTTGCCATCTGAAGCGCCCTTTTCCAGCCAAGTCCTCTTCCTTGAAACCCATTCCTTTCTCTCTCCTCAGTTGTTATCTAGTTTCCCCCTTCCCACACTCCAGCAGCCAGTCACAGTTCTGTGGCTACTGACTATCTTTCATCTTCACTGGGCCAAAATCCAATTGCTGGTCCCTATGACATGAGACCCATTGAAGCAATGGGATTTGCATAAGTATTGATTTACTATTCTCCAGTTGATTAAAATGGGTCTGCTCTAGGTGGAACTAGCAGTTGAATTTGGGCTCTTAAGAAAAAAATTATATATTACGCAGGAAATGGGACCCATAATTTGATTGCTTATCTTTTTTACTAATGTAAAGAACTTATTAAAAATAGTGGTAGACTCTACATTTGATTTGTAAAATGGCGTTCTACCTCCAGCATTTTCTATCAATTAAGGGCTCATTCAGACTGATCAGATGTGGTGGGATGTATTCCATGCTGTCCTGGATTGATAATGTTTGTAACAAACCCCACATAGTCCCTTCTTCCGGGTCTTCCTCCTCCTAAAAACAGCCTCTGGGAGACCTGTTTTGAGGTAACAAAACAGTCTACCCCTTTCTCTGACCACCATTTCTTCACTCCCAAAGTGAATATTTAATCATAAATTGGGCAAAAAAGACCCAATGGGAGTGGGTATATTTGTTAGAAATTAGTCAGACTAGCAATGTTAACAAGCAAAATCAAAATGACTTCTTTTTCCCATTGTTCAGATTCTAGTTTTACTAATATCAAAATAAGGTTTTCCAGAGGGGAAAATGTTCAAATTAACAAAATCTTCACTGATTATGTTACCCTGCCCACCCCCAAAAAACCTGAGGCTACCAGCTAGTTGTATTTTAATAATAATAATAATTATTATTATTATTATTATTATTATTATTATATTTATATCCTGCCTCTCTACAAAAAGTAATCGGGGCGGCTTACAAAGTTAAAATATACAGTCCAAACCCTCAACCCCCCCCCCCTTAAAATACACTTAAACAGCGTGGAATTAAAAACATAAAACATACTTAAAAAACAATACAATAACTGTGGTGAAGTTGGAAGTCAGCAGTTAGATTTTCCTTCCGATGGCCGGAGAACTATTCAGGAAAGGCATGCCAGAAGAGATCCGTCTTTATAGCTTTTTAAAAGCTGTTTAGAGTGGTAATATGACGGATCTCGTCCGGCAGGCCATTCCACAATCTGGGAGCAACAGCTGAGAAGGTCCTTTGGGAAGTCATTGACAGCCTAGTTTTGCAAGGCTGTAACAATTTTTTGCCTGAGGATCTAAGTGTGCGAGGAGGATTATATGGAAGGAGGTGGTCCCGAAGATAGGTTGGACCCAAG
>NW_024810291.1:0-2957 GCF_019175285.1 Sceloporus undulatus | reverse complement strand
CCATTTTTCTTTATAAGGGACACCATTTTGTATCTCATTATATTTAACGGGACTTGAGCATCCACGGATTTTGTTATCCATGGATGGGGGATCTTGGAAACAACCCCAGCGGAGAACAAGGCCCACTGTACTGAATAGACACTGACCATCCCAGAGCATGTGGAGCTGGCCTCCTCCCGGTTTCCTGCTTCTTGACATGCTTTTCAGTGTGGAGGTTGCCAGGTCTTTGGGTGTTGGCCGGTCTCCGGGAATCGCTGCACATGGCCAGGTCTCCTAGATTGGGACACGTCTCAGAGATGACCAGCTGAGAAGATGGATGCCCAGGAGATAAGGCCCACAGAGAGAGAGAGAAGCAACCCTTTTCCTTCCTGGTCATAGAATCACAGAATCAAACAGAGGCTGGATGGCCATCTGTCAATGGGGATACTTTGATTTGGATTTCCTGCATGGCAGAAGGGGGTTGGATGGGATCAGGGCCCTTGCGGTCCCTTCCAACTCTGCAATGCCATGATTCTATGATTTTATGATTCATAAATCATAAAGTAGGAAAAGACCACAAGGTCCATCCAGTCTAACCCCATTCTGCCATGCAGGAACTCACAATCCTGGTCTGCTCTCTCTGAGATGTGTCTCTTCCCTGGAGACTTGGCAATGTGCAGCCATTCCCAGAGATCTGGCAACCTCCAGACTGGACTTTTTCACAGTTGGAAAATCGGGGGTCAGTCTGGAGTCATCCATGGTATTTCATGTAATTTTGCAAATGCAATTGGAAGGCAATCCAAACGCAATCCTGAGTTATCCCAGGAATAGCTGCATTCAGAAAACTATCAGCTTTATAAATCCTTTTCCATAATGAATTCGAAGTCAATTTGCATTTGTGTTAGTATGAAATGCATCTCTAGTCCGGCCATGGGATTCCCTTTGTTAGAAACAGACTACAATTCCCATGATCCTTTGTTGTTGCAATTTCCTTTCCTATACTCACTGGCTGCCAGGAGCAAAAGGGGGAGTAAAGGCAAACCCCTGAAGAAATCTTGCCCCAAAAGCCCCATGAGAGGTTCTGGCGTAAGTCTGGAACGACTTGAAGGGACACAGCAACAATATAGAAACTCAGTTTAAGGCTCTGACAGTAAATGTTTCCAAAGAAGAGGAGGAGGGTTGGTCTTTTGGGCTGTCTTCCAGACGCGATCCTGTCCTCCCTGCGCAGGCGCAAACACGCTAATTCGCAACGAAGAAGCCGATGGGTGTGTGCTCATGGGATGAATGTATTCACACTCGCGCTGCTTTCTCTTTCGGATGGGCGCCGAGTCCGTCTTTGCGTGTGATGAGCTATTGCGTAATGTCGTGCATTTCCGCATCGGCCCACTTTCTTCTTCTCTCGGGACGGTGATGAATGCCCAGGGTGAACAAGTCCACTAAGGAGGCACAGGGTTTGGGGCATGAAACGGGTCAGCTCTCTCCCGCTCTCTGTCTTTCCTTGGTGTCTTTCATCCGTGTGAAAATATCTCTGCCCTGCGCCACCCTATTTTGCAAGAGGCAAGGGCTCCCTTGTCAGGGCTTCTTTATAGGGCGAAACGAGAAGGAAGACAAGGGAGCCTGATTTAAATGGCGGGTGGAATCCCACCAGCTCAGCTGAATCATCCATCAAGGAAGAAAGCAGGGCCTTTGGCAAGCCAGGGCTCTCGGCTCAAGTAAGACGTACATGGACCCCATTGCCTTTCGCTCTGCAAAGAGGCCCCTGCATGCGGAGGAGGACCACAGGCAGCAGGCTTTCCACCAGAGGAGCATCCGGAGAAGGCCTCCAGACCCTTTGCAGCCTTTAAGCAGAGGCTGGATGGCCCTCTGTCACAAGGCATGCTTTGACTGAGAGTTCCTGCATGGCAGAAGGAGGGGGTTGGACTGGATCAGGGCCCTTCTTGGGGTCTCTTCCTACTCTAGGAGTCTAGGAGTCTGTGATTCTATGACCTGGCAGGAGGACATGGGTTCAATTGAAGGGGAGCCTGAGGCCAGAGGCGATGAGGAGGGTGACCTTCTGCCAGGCGTCCTGGAAAGCCATTCCCAACCTGTAGAGAAATGCCTGGTGGGCAAAGAGGGCTGATGGAGGCTCTTCCTTCTTCTTCTTCTTCTCCTCCTCTTCTTCCCTTTCCCCTTCTTCCTTGGCATCATTCCCACTACCTTTTAAATCGGATCACAAATCAGTTTGAAATGACCAGATGTGGATCAGAATCGATTTAAATTTTCCCTTTGGCCGGCCGGAACAGGTCCATTTCGAATGGATTCATTTGTCAACGTGAACCACCACAACTGAGTTGTTTTATTTTATTTTGCAGCAAGAAAATGCAATCGGGGCAAATGTCGTGGGAACCAGGCTCTGCTGCCAAACCGATCCATCGATTCCGATTGCAATGCGATTTATATATATTTGTAAGTGGGAACGCAGCCCTTCTTCCACTTTGGAAGAAAGACAGGATATAAATCCAATAAATTCATAAAAAACTACAACCAAAATGTGGAAACTTTGTTGACGTTTAGGACTGCGTTGCATTTGCAGCAAGGGACACTTTTTAGGAGACCTTTTTGTGTATGTTCCTACCTGCGGAAAGGAAGTTAAAACTCACACACACAAGAAAGGGGCAAAAGTAGCTGAAAAAGAACATAACAGACGAATGGTTTGGTTAGCTTCCTGTTCAGTAATGATGATGTCAAGATCCTCCTTAGCTTCCTCCTCCTTTTCCTCCTCTCTTTTCCTCCTCCTCTTCTGATTCTCCTTTGTCTTTATCTTCATCTTCTCCTGCCACCACCACTACTCCTTCTCTTCCTCCTCCCCTTCTTTCATTTTCTCCTTTTCCTCCTCCTCCTTCTTCTCTTCTTCATCTCCTCCTTCCTTTCCTCTTCTTTCTTCATTTCTTCCTCCTCTCCTTCCTCCTCCTCCCCTTCTGCTTCCCCTGCTTCCCCTT
>NW_024810290.1:668-2957 GCF_019175285.1 Sceloporus undulatus | reverse complement strand
AATTTCCTCGCACAGTCTCCATCCTCTATTTCTTTTCCTCCGAATATCCAGTTCTAGTTCTATGATATTATGGTCGGACAATATTCTTGGCCATATTTCCATCTTTTTAATCTTTGTAGATATTTGCCTTGTTACTAAAAACATATCCAATCTTGAGAGGGATTTATAGACATCAGGGAAAAAAAATTCTGATCCCTTTTAAAACCTTTGTTCCCCAGAAGGAGCAGAATGTGTAATAATAAAACCCTCTGAGAAAAGAGACACAAAAGACACACTTCCTTCCTTTTGGCCCAAGGAGCCTGGCCTCCTTCTGACTCTGGAGCCTCAGGAGAGAGAGAAGCCAATGGTCAGTTCAACTGAGGACTCAGAGAAGGTTCCGGAACATTATTCCCCACAGTCACAACATGCACACAAAATGGCTGCCAGAAACCAAAATGTGAGTCTGTGGCAGGGGGCGTGGTCTTCCAGGCCCTCTGCCCCCATTGGCCAGCCTCAAAAAGAGGAGGAGCTTCTGCTTCTCTATTTAGCTCTGCGCGCGGAAGAGAGAGTGAGGAGCAGAATTTTAGAGGGAGAAGGAGACAGACAGACAGAGAGGAAGGGGAGAGAGAGAGAGAGGAGTGGAGTGACAGCAGAGAGACAAGGCCTGGAACCACTAGGCTTCACTGCTGCACTGAGGTCTGGCTGGGCTGGGTCTAACTGCTGATGGTGGTGCTTTCCCTTGGCCACCTGCCATTAATAGTGTGGAGTCCGTAGTTCCCCAGCAGTCCTCTAGGGCATGCCCCCTCTCTCTGAAGGTTGGAGATTTGGTGGGGGGGTAAATCCCCAAAGGGGATTTCATGTGCTGTTTAAGTGGTGTTGGTTCCAATGACCTAGCAGATGATGATGATGATTATGATGATGAGGATTATGCTTATGAATGATATCTCAGCTGCGGTGAAGATGAGGCTGCCGCCAGACCTAATCGATCATCACTTGCCACTAGGCCCCTGGTCCTTCTTTCTCTTCAACAAAAAAAAAAACAAAAAAAAAAAAGAAAATCCCCCAAGCACTGTCATGATCCATGGCTCATTTGTTTTTGGAACTCTTGTGAATTTCTTTATGGGTTTGCATTTTATTTTTTACAGGTTGGAAATCCTGTTTGAGGCCCCTTTTAGTTTTGGGCCCTTTCACCCTCTATTTTTTGTCCCTAAGGCTCCAACTGCCAACTGCCAAGTTGCTTGTTTTTTGTTTTTTTTTTGAGGCATAATTGAGCGGCATTTTGTTTTCTTGTTTACATTTTTTTTCTGTTTGGACTGTTTTGCATAATTTTTCCAGAACCTTTCTCTGAGTCCTCCCCCCCCCCCCCAAAAAAAAATTTGACCAAGGCCCATCTCTTGTCTCTACTTAGGGCTCCAAGATATGAAGGATTCCCGTCTCCTATTGTGCAAACGGAATTAATTGTGTCTCTATGTCCGTGTTACAGACGCCAAATAAGCTTACTTCGAGGAAGCTGGCTTCAGGGCTCTTTGGAGTATGCGGTTTAAATGAGCAATGCACCCTATTAATCATCGGAAGCTTTAACAAGCTGCACGCCAGTGCTGTTAGGAAGGGATTGGCTTTGTGCGCAACATCCGTACTCTTATTAACGCCATGCATCATTTAATAGCATATCTTCAATGAGACCCTAATCAATCTTTATTTTGCGAGTCTGTACAGGCCTTTTTGTGTCTTTTCTGGAGATTAGGGTTTCCTTATTACACATCTCTGCTCCTTCGCTGGTGACATATTTGAAAACGGGATCAGAAATGGAAGAGGGAGAGTTTAATACAGCCTTATTCCTTCTTTCACAAACCTTGGGCGTTGGCTTCTAAGGGAGGCTAAGTCCCCCAAAAAAGGGCCAAAAGTGGCTCCTTTGGGGAGGTTTTAAAAGTCTCACCCAGGTTCCTTATTAATAGATTTTCAAGGAAGGGAAAAAGAACAACCAGACTAACTCATAATTACCAGAGAATAAACAAACAACATACAACAAAACAAGAAGAATAAAGATTAGACAGAAAAAAACAAACTGCTATATTTTTTAAAAAGCAAAAGACATTTTTACGGATAAAACCAAGAATGGGTTCTTCTAATCCTTGTAACTACAACCGACTTCAAACTCAGGCTCTATCGGCACTAAACAGAAATAATCCATTCTAAAGTGGTTTAAACGTCCTGGTTCCTCCTAGAATCCTGATTGGAGTTGTGTGGGCATCAGAGCTCTCTTACCCTGGCAGAGAAAGGCTAAGTGTTACAAAGGTAAAAAAAAAAACC
>NW_024810290.1:0-643 GCF_019175285.1 Sceloporus undulatus | reverse complement strand
GGGGGGAAGATGGAGCTGCCGCCAGACCTTAATCATCATCAGTGCCACTATCCCTGGGCCTTCTTGTTCTGCACCACTGTAATGGCCATGGCTCAGTGCTATGGAACTCTGGGAATGTTCTTTTGGTTTGGCATTTTAGGTGTTGTTAAGGTTTGGAAATCCTGTTTGAGGACCCTTCCGACTTTGGGGCCCTTTCACCCTCCATTTTGGGTTCCCTAAAGGCCTCAAACTGCCAACTGCCAAACACAGAGGCAGAGGGAGCCATTTTGTGTTCTGGTGGCCATTTTGTGCTGTTTGGACTTTGGGGAATAATGTTCCAGAACCTTCTCTGAGGCCTCAGTTGAACAGAGGCCTCTCTTTCTCTCCTGAGGCTCCAGAGTCAGAAGGAGGCCAGGCTCCTGGGGCAAAAAAGAAGGAAGTGTGTCTCTTTTCTGAGAGGGTTTTCTTATTACAAAGCTCTGCTCCTTCTGGGGAACATGGGTTTTAAAAGGGATCAGAAATGGGGAGGATAGTTTTAATAGTAAGTGTTATTATTATTCTTCACAAACATTGGGCTTTGGCTTCTAAGAGGAGGCTAGTCCCCCAAAAAAGGCCAAAAGTGGCTCCTTTGGGAGGTTTTAAAAGTCTCCCCAGTTTTCTTATT
>NW_024810289.1:2326-2957 GCF_019175285.1 Sceloporus undulatus | reverse complement strand
AGAGAGAGAGAGTGTGTTTTGGAAAAGATTAAATAGAGAGATAAAGGTTAGAGTAAGAGCTGAGGCAAGACAAAAGTGACCCATCTTTAGGATATTTTTGTTAGAATATATTAATAAAGGATGAAAGATGAATATGTAAGATAGAAATACATAAGTAGGTATGTGTGTATAAATATATGTTTGTATGTGAAGATTGATATATGTTTGTTTGTATATATGTTTTAATAATAAAATATTTTTAAAAATTAAAAAAATAAATCACTGGGAGGAGGCAGCGTGATTTGAGGAAGTTAAGGGTCTCCTGGGCTAAGAGCCATAATGTCTAAATGTCTAATTATTGTAAGCCACTCTGATAGCCCTTTGTTATAAAATTATTATTATTATTATTATTATTATTATTATTATTATTACAGGGCCACAGTTTGGCTGCTTGGACCACTGGAGATCATCACAGAGAGTCAGTTGGAAAAGCCCATCTCACTCCAGAAAATAAAGGTACTCTCTGGAGCAACAGAAAACAGAAGGTGGAAGGTGTGTCCAGAGCCCAGACACACAGTGCGCCAGTGAGTCCTTTGTGTGGGGACTGTGTAAATGTGTTGTTTACTAGAGCTTTGTGAGGTATTTTTTTTTT
>NW_024810289.1:0-2226 GCF_019175285.1 Sceloporus undulatus | reverse complement strand
GGAGCAACAGAAAACAGAAGGTGGAAGGTGTGTCCAGAGCCCAGACACACAGTGCGCCAGTGAGTCCTTTGTGTGGGGACTGTGTAAATGTGTTGTTTACTAGAGCTTTGTGAGGTATTTTTTTTTCCTCTGGGTTTACAAAATGAATTTACATAGGTCTTCACTTCCCAAAAATGAGCATAATCCAGGCTGCAATCTTCACTCATAAACCTATACATTTATAGATTTTTGTTGTATAAGTGCAACATAATCAGCAGTGTGTATCTTATTTAAAACTATACAAGGACAAGTGAAGAAATTGTGATTTTGACAATAGATCCGTTCAGAAACAATACACACAAATGTGCATGCCTCAGTTTCTGTGTGGCTTTAGCAAGCAGAGGAAGGAGGTACATACCTCATGCCCACCTCTGCATAGGCCCAACGGAGGCATATGTCATCTGCGTGTGTCACCAGCAGGATGCTGTTCTCTGTCTCTTTGAGTGCTGCAGGGTTTCATGCCAAGCCAATCCTAACCCTGGGCCCTTTTCTCAGGACCTTCATCTCAGCCTCCTTGTACACGGCTTTGGGGCCTCTCTTTCTGGAAGTGACCCAAGTGCAGGACCACCAGGACCCCTGCCCACCTGATGGCCAACACAGAGGCCAAGCAGAGGGAGTTGGGCTCCAAGAGAAGGAGGCTGCCGAGGTACAACAACCCTTTGGTGAGTCACTATTATATTAGTTTCATCTGGGTCATTGCTGGGCCAATTTATGAAAGGAAGCAAATAAAGTACTGTCTGAGTTTGGCAGAGACAGTCCTGATTAATCTTCTGTCATCCCAATATTTCGAGGGCTTTTAAAATGTCCTGGTTTCTCTCTTCTCCTCCCACTTTCCCCTTTCTTCACCTCATTTCAATGTCTGCATAATGATTGTCAAGGAGTTTGCAGCCCATCAACTCAAAAGTGGGGGTTGGAGAAGAAAGAAGGGGGCAGAAACTTGCCCTTGCTAGGAGTCTGAGGCAAAAACAAACTGTTGTGCCCTTTCCCACTTGTGTGATCTTCGTCATAAACAACTTTCTCCATCTTCACCACTTTCTGCTGTTGCTTGTCCACATATGTCTTGTTTTTTCCATCTGTGAAATGTTGGGGGATATGGGGGAATGTCTCTGGATCTAAATTGGGGGTGGCCCCATGGCCCTCAAGCCCACAGTGCTCCCCAGAACTGCTTTTTAAAAATGACATTCGCCTCTGAAATTTGGCAAGAAATGGCTGAATGCACTATAACCTTTGGAGGCTACATGTACTATACGTGTTGGGATAGTCAGTATTCTAATCTATCATTAATATCCCAGCCATGGCCTAAATTATATTGTATATTACATTCAAAATATTTGAGACAAACTGGACCTCAAAGGCAGTACCTTTTTTCATTGCTAACAGAATTGAAAGTTTATTTCCTGGACTAAGTTCTGAAGTGATGAAATAATTTTTGGGATGCATCATGTGCTTCTCCCTCCCCTTTTACTAGTCATTCTCTGGATGAGGGCTATTTTCTATTGCAGGTGACCTTTGCAGATGTGGCGGTATATTTTACTGAGGAGGAATGGAAACTGCTGACGAAGAAGCAGAGACTTATGTACAAGGATGTGATGATGGAGAATTACGAGAATGTGGCCTCTGTGGGTAAGGAAGCTGAATTCATTGCCCTTACTATGAAGACTGAGGGCCTTTTCAGTCTACAGTATCATGGCACTATGATTCCACTTTAGAATTATAGAATCAAAGACTTCCTTATTGCTCTCCTTTGGATAAACTCCAGCTTCTCAACATCCTTTTTGAATTATGGTGACCAGAAATGGACACAGTATTCCAAGTGAGGGTCTGACCAAAGTAGAACAGAATTGCACTATTACTTCCCTTAATCTATAACATAGAATCAAAGAGTTAAAAGAAACTAGAAAGTCCATCCAGTCCAACCCCTGCCATAACACTATACCCATATTTTTGTAGCCTAGAATCACATTGGCCTTTTTAGCTGCTGCATCAAACTGTTGACCCAGCTTCAAGTTGTGGTCTTCCAGGATCCTAGATCCCTTTCACACATAGTTTGTCATAGCAGCTTTCTGTGAAATCTTGGAATTTGTAGTTTAGTGAGTCTCTATTGCTCTCCACTTTCTAAGGATTCTAAATATCCTATCCTAAACTGTCAGTTATAGGATTTTGTGGGAAGGAACCATGGAGATAAAT
>NW_024810288.1:0-2958 GCF_019175285.1 Sceloporus undulatus | reverse complement strand
AAAAATGAAATTTGTGTTGTTACTTATTACAAATATAACTCAGTGTGTTGCTTGTTACTTTTTGTGACTTTGCCGTAATCAACTTGTGTCTGTGCTGCTCATATTTGTCTTCAGTTCCTAAGCCATCCCATTGCAAAAAAAACCAGGGTGGATATAAATATTTTGAAAATCTGTAAGTACTAAAACACTTGAATATATACTATCTTAAACTGCCATTAAAATACAGTCAAGCCCTGTTCATCCTGTGCCATCACATTCTTGGCAAAACAGGAGGGTTTTTCAGTGCTTCCAGACATTAGCTTAATACATTCTCAGAAACCACTTACTGAGTTGCAAAACGTCCGCATTTGTATCATGTGCATGACATCAACAGGATAGTCTGTGCATTGCTTTGGTAGATGATGACTGGGCTAAACTCTATTCCTTTTGCTGTAGATACATACTGACTTGGGCCATTTTAAAATTTTGGAGTAAGCCATGAATACGTTCACAATTCATGCTTATTCCCTAATGCAGTATATTATACATTAGTTAGCCTCTGGAATGAAAGATGTATTCATGCATACCAACATAACATCTTTAAACTGACTTGTTGTACCATTCTTATGTCACTCAGTTCCTGAATAATCTTACTAAGTTCATAACTGCTCTAATTTGAAGATTCCAGTTTTCATCTTGGAGCTATATTGGTTTTCTGGAGGTGCCCTAGGTTTCCACAAGGCAGGGCTCCCTATTCTCCGGTCCTATGTACATCTTTGGTCCTTGCTTCATTTCTGCTATATCGCTCACCAGAGCTCCCACATTCACCGAGGACTTAGCACTACACCTTCCTCAGCCCCCATAAATGCTCTGGGTCATTCTGTTCATTTCTCTCTTAAAGTGTAGACCAGTACTAAGGGACATTCCTCTCTATTCTTGCGTCAAATATTATCAGGCTACAGACCTGTATGATGTTCTATATCCAGATGTTAAATCACATCAGCAAGAGAGTAGGAGGCATTGTAGCCCAACAACCCAAATGCACAATCCTGTTCCTTATGAATGGATTTATGTATGACACTGCTGTTTCCTTTTCTTCCTCGTTTCTGAGACAGTCTCCTCTTTATTTGTAAACAGGATGACATAATAGTAGGCAAAATTATTTATTGTTACACCAGTAATTCAGTTCCAGAATGACTGACTGCATTGGTTGTGTTCCTGAGAAGGTTAACAATTTGGGAGCCTGGTGCTGTTTGACACCACTGCCTTTGGTTTCTCTGCGCTTTTATAATGTAGATTACCAATTTAAATTGTGAAGCACAGGTCTTAGCAACTATTACACTTTATATAATATATAAATAGAATTACTAGTATTGTGAATGTGTGTGTGTGTGTAGTCTAATGATAATATTATGCTAATAGTTTTAGTGTAAAATTAATATAAAATTACAAAGATGCAGTTCAGAAATAGTTGGTTTAGTAGAACACAGATTTTTGATTTTCTTCTTGTGAACTAATATAGGGTACATATACTGTAGAAATAATTCAGTTTGACACCAGTTTAAGTGCTGAAGCTCATCCCATAGAATCCTGGGATTTGCAGTTTTACAAGGTATTTAGCCTTCTCTGCCAAAAAATGCTGGTTTCTCACAAAACTACAAATCACAAGATTCAATAGGATGGGTCTACAGTACTTAAAGTAGTGTCAAACTGCATTTTTTGAACAGTGCTGATGAACCTATAGTTTCATCTGCTGTTTATACCAGTGCATGATTCTGAAAAGTTCCATAGCTAAATAGATCATGATGACCTTGATTCAAAGGAACAAATTTGTCCTGCAACAAATGATAATTTGTTTATTTTCTTTTTTACAGTTAGCCAAGGTCATATAAAATTTCAGCCCAAGCAACAGTATTGCTTGACTTCTGAATGCATTGAAGCTGGTAAGTGGTCTAATATTCTTTCTTATTCATAGTTAAACTATATTGGCATGGGGAAATGAAAAATATTTCTCAAAAGCATTAATGAATTCTAGTATTATTTGAAAAACAAAATCTAAGGTATTTCATGTTAAATCTGGAATGCCCCTGCTTCGCCTCTAAGAACGTTATAAGAGCTTTGATGGATAAAGCCAAATTGTCTTATGGAATTGTGGGAGCGAGGAGAACCTGTGGCCCTCCAGATGTTGTCATCAACTACCATGGTGGCCAGTGAGGGAGGATGATAGTTCCACAACATCTTGAGAGCCACAGGTGAATATCTTCACAGGCTGACCTAATCCAAGGCCCTGTTTCCTACTATGGTCAGGCACATGGTTCTGGAAAGCCCCAGAGACATGAAGCTGATCTATTTAAACTGGCAAATGGAAGAGTGGCAGATATATGGCATCTGTTTTTCACCCAGATGAATTCCAAAATCCATACTGTGGTAATACCTTAGTAAAGCCCACCAGTCCTTAAAGACCTACATTGGCTGCCTATTCGCTTCCGGGCGCAATACAAGGTGTTGGTTATCACCTATAAAGCCCTAAATGGCTTGGGCCCAGGGTATCTGGAGGACCGCCTCTCTCCGTACAATCCGCCCCGCACACTCAGATCATCAGGGCAGCTATTGTTAAGAGATCCAGAGGGGAAATATAATTCCACCTCTAGGAGGGCCTTTTCCATCTCGGCCCCCAACCTCTGGAACTCGCTGCCCTTCGAGCTCCGCTCAGCCACCTCCCTAGCCCAATTTAGGAAGGGGCTAAAAACCTATTTATTCAAACAGGCTTACCCCTGACCAGAATACTTCTTTCCCCCCCCCTTCATCAGCATTGTTTCGCTGGCATGAAATTTTATTATTTTTATTGAACTGTTTTTAATTAATTTTGTATGGTTTATTGTTGTACTGTTGTATAGTTGCTGTTCACCGCCCTGATTCTAAGAAGGGCGGTATACAAATAAAATTATTATTATTATTATTATTATTATTATTATTATT
>NW_024810287.1:0-2958 GCF_019175285.1 Sceloporus undulatus | reverse complement strand
ATAAGGAAACATTGGGGAACACCTGCCCAAAGGGAAAGATTGGGGAATGCATGCCCATAAGGAAACATTGGGGAACATTTACCCAAAGGGAAAGATTGGGGAATGCATGCCCATAGGGAAACATTGGGGAACATTTACCCAAAGGGAAAGATTGGGGAATGCATGCCCATAGGGAAACACTGGAGAACATTTGCCCATAAGCAAACATTGGAATACAATTGCCCACAGGGAAACATTGTGGAGGGCTTGACCATAGGGAAGCACACTGACATCTCTCAGCATTGATTTGTTTCTTGACAAGTATTGCAGTATTATTCATTTAGCATCCTTGCCCTTCAGCCAAAAAAGTCCTACAGTTGGGGTTCCCTGCCCTTTGGCTTACAATCTATTGGGGGTGGGGGGGGGGGGCCATGTCCAGCGGAGACCGTCTCTTCCTTCCTCCCTTCCTTCCTTCGTAGGTGATGGAGCCGGGGCCAACTCTTCCTCCCTCCCTCTGGGCTGGAGACTCCCTTCCTCGACTGCTGCTGCTGCTGCTTCTGGGCCTGGATGCGCCTGACTCTCCCTCTGGACCTCCGAAGGGGCAGCCTTGGCACCTGGGACCTCGATGGCGTTGGAAGAAAGAGAGGAATCAGAGGCTGCACAAGTGGCCCACCTCCAAACCCAGGGTCCAGGGTCCCAGGAGTGTCCGTGGGGCGGGCAGTGCTGGCTTTTGGGGGCTGCCGCTCTCCTCCTGCGCCTCAGCCGCTGTTCGGGGCTCTCTTTGGGAAAGAAAGCAGAGGGCAGGGAGGTCCAGAGGGGTCCCAGGGGCAGGTGCAGGGGACAAGTGCTGGTGCTCTCTCATTTCAACCAAAACCCTGACAAAAACTACCATCAAAGACCACTGAGAAGAAGAAGAAACCACACAACAAGATCGCTTTTTAGCCGCGGCGCCAAAGTGCCACGCTAAAAGCCCAACCCAACGACCGCCACACAAAAAAACTTCCCTAAACCACACTTCGAAAACCTTCCTAGGCAACAACTTCATCTGCTCAGATAGAGAGACAAAAGACAAGACGCAGAGTTTGTGTTAATGGTGGGGTGCTTTTTAGTCTTTGTGTTAGTGTTAGTAGGGATGAGTGTTAGTATCTGAGCAGCAGACCAAATGAGACCAGCACCACCACTTGTCCCCTGCCCTTCCCAGCTGGGACCCAAAAGGAAAGCCTGAACGATGGCTGGGAAGTCAGGCCCTGGAACGGCAGCCAGGGGCACCAGGAGGCAGCCGGGCGGTGGCTCCGGAGGAAGAGGGGCCACCAAAGTCAGCCAGCAAGGCCTCTGAAGAAGTAAACCTACCTGGAAGACGTCCTGGAAATCAGCGAGGCCCTACCTGCTTAAAGTCTGCCCTGAACCCAGATCCCTACCGGAAAGGAAGCGCCTTCAGAGGGATCCTCTGCAACTGGGAAACCTGACTGAAAACAAAGATGGACAACGAAGGGTCAGTGAACCAAAGCAAAGCTCCTCTGAAGAAATCCAGCCAAGAAAACCCAAGTCCTTTCTGACTTATGGAGGGACCAAGGCAAACCTATCAGTGGGTTTCCTAAGCCGCTTTCTTCAGAGGGAGGGTTGTCATTGCGATCCTCTGAGGCTGAGACAGTGTCACCTGCCCAGGATCAGCCCACAGTTTACATGGCTGAGCCTGCATTTGAACCCTGGTCTCCACAGCCATACTCCAGCGTCCAAACCACAACTCCACATTGGCTTTTTAAAATGAGTTACCATAAATTGAATAAGAGATACTCCAGCTATTCTGCTCCTCTGGACAATCATAACACCAGGCTCTCCCCAAACTATACATCCCAGCTTTCCACATAAGGAACCAAAGCAGTGAAAGTGGAATCACTACACTGACATATGTCTGTCTGTGTGCGCGCGCACACATGCACAAGCGCTAGGCTTAGGGGCAAAAGACCCCCGTGAATATGGAAAACCCACAAATAATAAAAACGCCATGTTTTTGCCTGAGAGGACGCCTCTCTAGAAATCTCTAGGTCTGTCGGCAGACACTGACCATGGAACTTCGCTGGAGGAGCTACAAAGGCCTAGCAGAGTGTTCTCTGTAAGAACCTACAGGTTCTCCATGGCAACTCTCGGGTCAGCGTCCGACAGACACTGACCATACAACTGCGCTGGAGTAGCTACAAAGGCCTAGCAGAGTGTTCTCTCTAGGAACCACTAGGCCCTCCAGGGCAACTCTGGGGTCAACGTCCGACAGACACTGACCATTGAACTGCGCTGGAGGAGCTACAAAGGCCTAGTACAGTTCTCTCTAGGAACCTATAGGTCCTCCGTGGCAACTCTAGGGTCAACGTCCGACAGACACTGACCATTGAACTGCTCTGGAGGAGCTACAAAGGCCTAGTAGAGTGTTCTCTATAGGAATCTCTAGCCCCTCCAGGGCAACTCTTAGGTAAAGTTGACCACACAGTTGCACTGGAGGAAAGCAGATCTCCCTAGAGAACACGTTAATCAAACCTATAAATGATCAAAGCTGCAAGTATGGACGGATGAGTGTACACACACACACACGTACTTACAATTACGTAAAGGATCGAGTCCAGTGGAGACTGTCTCTTCCATCATCCATGGCTGGTGCTGATTGCTCGGGGTCTTCCTCCTCCTCGGCCGGACCCTTCCTTGTCTTCTTCTCCGCCTGGATGGGATGCAGCTCTCTCTCGAGGGATAGGGACAAAGAGAAGGGGAGAAAAACAAAGGTTCAGCGGACAGCTGTGGGGTGACAAAGGGGTGCCCTGGCTGCTTCTCCTGAGCCCCTAGCCTTAACATCTTGCTCAGTTGCTTCCTCCCGTTTCTACCAAGGCCCCTTGGGTGCCACACTCACGGCCTCAGACATTACCCCCAGTCCTTACCTGCCTCCTCCTCCCATTAACTTTGCCCTACTCTACAGAAAAAGGCATTGGATTTAGC
>NW_024810286.1:0-2959 GCF_019175285.1 Sceloporus undulatus | reverse complement strand
GAGAGAGAGAGAGAGAATAGAAAATGAATCCTGGGCAACAATAAGAAGCCAAGTGGACAAGTGTAAGAAATGCAGCAGGGAAGTGATTCAAATAACTTGTCCACAATGTCCATGATAAGCAAAGCAAAACAATCAGATTAAAAAGGTTATTTGAAGAAATATCATAAACTGTATTCTTATCCTCTAAAACACAAAGCAACGGAATTCAAAGAAAAGTACACTGGCAGTTGATTGTAATGGTGCTTAATATAAAAATATAATAAAGTTATACTCCTGACATCACAGCTCTCAGGTGTATGGACACTGTCTTTTAAGACTTCCAGATGAGTACAAAATTGAAACCATGGTTCACCTCTTTACTCCCTCCCCTTCTTTGCTATCTTTGACTCAATGTAGATCCCAGCAAAAGTCCCACGATTAAGAGCTTCAATATTCAGTTTCCTGGGACAGATGGAGAGCATCAAGCAGAGACCTAATGTAGAAAACAGGAGAATCATTGAAATTTTTTTTAACCTCACAATTAGTTTTCATACTCTGGCCAGGAACTAAAATAAATGGTTTGGATCTTGTAACCTAAATAGTCTTCATTTAACAGTACTGTGAATGAATTGTGTCTCATTTTTGTGTCTATAATGTGCTCCAAAAATTTATCTAGGCATAAAGGAACACAATGATGTACAAACTAAATAAACACCAAGTGTGCCCCCCCCCCAAATTTATGTTGGTTAAAAAAAATTTTCTCCAGTAGCACCATGATCAAAAAGAAGTATAGCACTTTGGTTTGGATTCAAGCAGCATAACAAGGCTTTGAGAGAAATTACCAAGTTACTGCTCTATTATTATCCTACTTCAAAAAACAACAACCACCTTGATCTGTGAATAACTGTATTTGGAAATAAGCTCCATTGACATATTCAGGGCCTGGATTTAAATAAATGTGTTTAGTATTGGTAGGTGAATGTATTGTACTCCAAATGTAAAGGCCACAATTGTTCACGGATGCAATTCTTCACTCTTTTCATTTTCAAAGGAGGCTATGAGTAATTTTACTAATTTTTCTGCCATGAGAAAGCATGATTTTCAAAGACTATTTGCAGTTTGGGACTTACACTACACAAATTTTACACATAGTACTTTTGTAGAGAATAGCTTTTGCTTTGCACAGAAATGGCTGTTTTCTGCACAGAAAATGCTGTAGTTGAGGACTTATTCTGCACAAATTTTGCACATTTCCCTCCACAAAGACAGCATTTTGTGTACAGTACATAAATATTTTCTGCATAGAAAATTGCTGTTTCCTGCACAGGAAGAGCTGTTTTCTGTACAGAAAATCCATGTGTGAGTTTCGTGCAGAATAAGTTTCATTGTATAAAGATTATTATCACCCCAGTTCCACTGTTCTGTAGCATGGAGCCAGGGAAGTTAAAGAGGTCTCAAAGTGGATTATTTCTGCAGTGTGTTTTGGATCTTAGTTCTTTAAACCATGTAATCCTTCCATTATGACTGTTTTAGATGGAAATAATTTATCTTGCCACCAAGAAATTAGATGAACAAAAATTGCACATTAAAAGGTTATTAAAATTCTTAACTCCTCTGTTACTAAAGTCTTAAGTCAACAGGTAGCTGGAGTTCAACATGCTGATGACACTTTAGAGTCCTATGTAAATCTTTGCCAGAGAATTTAAATGGCCTTAGAGCAACAGGCTGGTGTGTGTTCACAGAAAAAACAACAACACCTTGGTACAGCAGAGAATGTCAATATTTGAAAAATCATAGATTTGCTCTCCAGAATATTTTTATGGGGGAAAATGGAAACTCTTCCAAAAGAATATTATGAGAGAAAAAGGGAACAGCATTGCACTATTTCTAAAAAGAAAAATGGAGCACAAAGAGAAAAATAGGATTTTCAAAATTACATTGTTTTGTATATTATGAATTTCTAGCTATGTTTAACTATTAGACAACATGTGTCCCAAATTGGGGAAAAGGCAGGAAATCATCATCATCATCATCATCATCATCATCATCATTTTATATGGGATAATATCAAATATGTTACTAAGCATGTGCCTAACTCTTGTTTGAAAGCAATGTGTGTGGCTGCTCAACTAGTTCATTATATTAGCTAAACTGAATAAAATGTAGGGCTTATCTATGTTTTCTTTTGTCATTCTAAGACATATGACAGTTATGAACCATATGACTGCAATAAATATTTGGGGACGGGAGTAGGAGACATGCATATGGGTCTTTAAATTTTAAACTTGTATTTGACATGCTTTTTTGAGCTATGAATTTCAACAGAATATTCTAGTGAAGCAGTATGAGTGGGCCAAGGCTCAATGAAAGGAGTATGGGAGGCCCCAGTTGTTGTTGTTGTTGTTTTTTAAAAATACATTTTAAATTTTAAATTTTAAATTTAAATTATATATATATATATATATATATATATCATTTAAAACATCACATCTTAACAAAGTTTCACCTTAACCATATGAAACAATGTACATCATAAATACATTTAGGCTGTGTGTAGGATATTGCAATTTCAAGGTATACTTTGAATTTTTCTAGTTGTTTATGTCACAGCTCTTGGCATTACATTCAGTGATATATGGGAATTGTGATTCATGAGTAACATTACTAAAGATTCTATATGTCCTGGTATGGAAGGATGTCAATGGGGGAATGACACCATGAGTTACCACACTGGGTGGCACCAACCCTAGTGATGCCACTGCATCTGAGGAAGGAGAGTGAAGTCTCTGAAAGTCCATAATAATAATTTAATTAATAATTTGTTTTATTTATATACCGCTATTCCAAAGATCATAGCGGTGAACAGCAAGTAAGCTAATTAGCAAGTAAGCTAATTTGCCCCAACAGTCTGGGTACTCATTTTAGCGACCTCGGAAGGATGCAAGCCTGAGTCGAGCTTGGGCCCTTTTGCTGGTCTTGA
>NW_024810285.1:0-2959 GCF_019175285.1 Sceloporus undulatus | reverse complement strand
TCTCTTTTAATCTTCTTTCTGCTTCTGCAGCTTTCTCTTCGTTGTCGATTTTGAATCTTTTTTGGTTGTGGAAAAAGGTTAATCCTTCGATTCTTTCCCATTTATAGTTGATGTCCAAATTAAACAGTGTTTGTGTTAACGATTTATATTTGTTTCTTGCAGTCAGGATCTGTGGGGGCAAGTCTTTAAATATTTTGGTTTCATTCCCCTCGATATAAAGCTTCATGTTGTAATTTTTTTGTATTATTAAGTCTCTAAGTTTTGTCCGGACTAGACATACCACTACGTCTCGTGGCTTCTTCTTTTCCCGAGCCTGTATTGAGTTTACTCTAAATATTTTATCAATTTCTAATTCCATAGTGCTTTCTGGTAAACATACATAATTGGCCAGGTCCGGGAGGATTCTTTCTGTTAAGTCTTCATTATTTTTCTCTTCAATTCCTCGAATCTTGATGCATCTATCACGATAACGTAGTTCGTTGTTTAATTCTGTGTTTTGTTGTTGTTCCTGTGTGCTTATGACTTTCCGCGATATCGATTCTAAGTCCTTGGTTCGTTCTTTTATTTCTTGCATTTCCTTTTGCATAATTTTAATTTCTGTCGTCATTTTGTCCATTCTTTTTCCATATATATCCAGTTCCTTCTTAAGATCTTTCCTCATTTCAGCTCTCACCTCTTTTATCTCTTCTCTCAGTTCTTGAATTGATTCTTTCAAATCCTCTTTCATTTCCTGTCGGAGGTCTTTCATTTCCTGGCGCATCATGCGTATTTCATCAAGAATGTGCACTATTGGATCTGTTACTTTAATAGTACCTTCAAGTGATCCTCTCCTCTGTGTACTCTGGCTCATGCTTTGTGGTTTCTTGTTAGAAGCCATTTTATCCACTTTTTCTACCTTCTTGTTTAATGTCCAATAAGAGGAAACAATAATTTATATTTAACCAGACATAAAAAGAGAACTATATAGGAATATCTTATATCTCCTATAAGAATTTCAAATGATCAATATTTTGCTTATCAGTATTCTACTTATCTATCTTCTCTATTATCTAATTTTCTGCTTTCCAGTGGTTTCTAATTTATAATCAATTCCTATTGATTCGATGAGGGTCTCTTTAAAGTCATAGCACAATTTTTCTTATTTATCTACACTTTTTAATCTAATAATGCATTATTATCTAATTATCTAATACTAATAAGTTCCTATGATATATGTATAATTTCTTTAGTACTCAATTCTTTTCCCATTCAACATAAACATATCATGGTATACAGTATATTATAATGAGAATGCATACTATAATCTGCAGTTTTCAAGTTTCCAGACTAAAGGGCTATTTTGTATACATACCCAGGTTAACTCCAATATTTAGCTTAATTCTCACAATCCCTATACTGTAATACATGTAGCTTATAAACAATCATATACATGGAATATAAAGTATAACCTTGGCTTCTTCCCCTTTTCCAGCCTTTTCCACCTTCTCTCTTCTTGCTTGTGCTCCTCTTGTTTCCATTCAGTTTTATATAAGTCTCTGTCTGTTTGTTGTCTTTTATCCAGTAATAGCAGTCTTCCCCAGTGGTTATAGATACTTCATATAGGTTTAAGTCACTGTTTTTAATTTCCACTTAAACTGGCTTCAGTTTTGGTATTTCATTCACCCTTCTCTGTTTCTAATAACAAATTTTCTACTTCATTTAGTCCAGTAGTAATATATCCACTAACCAAGAACAACAAAAAAGAAACAATACTATATAGAGGAAGTCCTTTCCCAATATACTTTCTTAATTGTTCATTAATGTGGCTAAATCCCCTCTATCTCAGTTCTATTTTCTCTTTCTCTCTCCTTTCCTTTCCGTCTTTGAAATTGATTCAGCAGTCGTCTCTTTGTCTTTCCCTCTCTTTCTTTTCTATTTTCAGTTGGCCTTCCCTTTTCCCTTCCTTTCCTTTCTTCTCCTCTCTTTACTGTTTCTGATGCCTTTCTCTTCCAGTCGTCCTCTCCGTGTCTTCCCTCCTTCAATTCTCCTCCTCCTCCGCTTTCTGGCTTTTCTAATATCCTAGGATCTGGCTCAAGCAGTTCATCAGTCCGTTTTGATGCTCAGACATCAAAGTAGATTTCATTTAATTTCCTCTGTTCCTCCTCCTTCCACTCCTCTGCCTTCCAAAGTAAGCGTTGCCTTGCTCAATGTTTAATAAAGTTCAGTCGGCAAGGCTCAAGAGTACAGATAACGAAGCCCTCTCATCAGCTACAGCAGCTGAGGCTTTCCAAGGTCTGCTGCTTTTCTCTTCCCTTTTAAAGGCACAGTAGCTTTTAAAGAGTAGAAACCTTGCAAATCTCCAGTTAGCTTCCCAGACTTTCAAAGAAGGTAAGCTTCTTATATTCTATTATAAAGTCTCAAAAAATTAAGCTACCTGTTGGAAACCTCTTTGGTAGAATGGTGAGCAAACCACTTTAAGAGAATCTTTTTCCTCTTCAATCTTCTGTTTTTTAAGGCATCGAGACGCTCACTGTTCTCATCTGAGAAACAGAAACGGGAGGCTTCAGCTCTTCGGTCCCTTTGGGACTGAGTGGCTGCCGGCAGCCTGCCTGGCAAGCCCCTCACTGTTTCCTTGGGACCCTCTTCGAGCTGATTAGTTAGCTCTCCTTCTCCGGAGGGCTAAGGACGGGTAGGTAGAGTCCCCGTTCCTCCAAGTACCGCTCTGTTTAGGAGACTGGGTTGCAGAGCTCAAACACCCATGTCTCCTCTCGGCGCCATCTTGCCAGGAAGTCAGTAATCCACTTTTATCTGCAGTTTTGCTTTCTGCAGTTTCAGTTACCTGCAGTCAATCATGGTCTGAAAGTATCACTGGTATAGGGGTTTAGTATTACCCATAGTTACAGGCATCCATTGGGGGTCTTGGAACATATCCATAATGGATAAAGCAGGCAATAGTGTACGGAGAGCAAATACTCCAACC
>NW_024810284.1:0-2959 GCF_019175285.1 Sceloporus undulatus | reverse complement strand
GATATATTGATGTAATATGCCGGCCATGATGGATTTGAAATTTTGGCATGGTACAGACTGCTCAAGAAGGGTGGCCTGCCGGCGCCTGTTTTTCCACGAGGCTTCCTACTGGTGGAAAAAAACCTCGCAAAAAGTGGGGTCTTTTGAAGCCATGGCGGCTAACAAGTGCGCCACTGGCTCACTCATTACATAAGTGCCACGTGGCACCGTGCAGATGCCGCGTGGCACTTACGCAACAATGGCGGTGCCCATGTATACAGGGTGCCACCATTGTTACACCTTCGTCATGTGCAAGGGTTGTGGAGCGTGTGGGTGCTCCACCCTCAGCCAACCCCTATCACGTGACAAGGGCACCTAAAAGGCCCTTATGTACTGGGCCATAGCTACAGGTCTTAGCCTAGCATAAACTATCTGCCTAAATTATGCCTTCTTGGTATAGTCACAAACACTACAGTTTTCCTAACCTGTAAGACTAACTTGAGGGAGACATTCCCACCTCCAGTTCCCACTGTAGAAACCACTAACTGCCCAAGACTCTCTCTCTAACTGTCACTCTCCAGCTGGAGTTCAGAAGCCTTTTTTCTCTTAGAAGCTTCCGGAAGAAAATCTCACTCCTGCTCACTGACTGGCCAAGTGAGCCTTCTGTCAGCTGTGATGCCATTACTTATTTGCATGTGCCTCCCTCCCAGCTTACTCTTATTACCTGGCAGAAGTCTCCCAATGAGTGGAGGCTCAGTCATTACAGTTGGGATTTTAGTTTAAAGCACTTACTGCCTGGAAAGCAGCCTACAGAGACGCCTAAGGAGGATTAACACAGCAAAGCAAATGTGATATAATAGGTAACACTGAAATCTGGTGGGATGAGTCTCATGACTGGAATGTAGTTATAGAGGGGTATAACATATTTCAGATAAATTGACCAAATAGGAAGGCAGGAGTACTAACATTATATGTCAAGGATGTGAGCACATGTGACAAAGATCTATGACTTAAATCCTGGAAGCCTGGTTGAGAGCATCTGGGTAAAAGTTAAATGGGAGATAAAAAATGATTATCTCATTGTGGAAGCTCCTTCAGACGGCTGCGCCCAGCAACACAGAGGAGAAAGGGGCCAAGTGGCCAATCAAACCCCAGTGGATACTGAGGGCCTACTATATATAGTGTCTAGATTTAGGGAAATAACAGTACCCCTTTATTCTGCTTTGATGAGACCTCACTTGTGTCCAATTCTGAACAGCATAATTAAAGGATATTGACAAGCTGGAAAATGTCTAGAGGAGGGTGACCAAAATGGTAAAAGGTCTGAAAATCATGCAGTATGAGGAGTGATTAGGAAACTGGGTATGAGAGTGAGGTGAAGAGATGACATGATTTAAATATTTGAAAAGATGTCATATTCAGTATAGAGCAAACTTGTCTTCTATTGATCCAGAGACTAGCACACAGAGCAATGGATTCAAGCTACAGGAAAAGAGAATCCACCTCAACATTAGGAGTAGGGTTGCCGTTCGTCAGGACCTCCAAACGGGGACAAATGTAAGACAAAATTTTCAAATGTAGGACACATTTTTGTGTCCTACATTTGAATAGGAGCCTCACTGAGGGGAGGCTTTCCCTCCCAGCCTGGGCCCCTGCCCTTGGCGGGGGCGGAGCCCAAACAGGGAGGGAATCCTCCCCTTAGGGAGGTTTTCCCTTCCAGCCTGAGCTCCCGCCCTCGGCGGCGGCGGAGCCCAAACGGGGAGGGAATCCTCCCCTCAGGGAGGCTTTCCCTTCCAGCCTTGGCTCCCGCCCTTGGCAGGGGCGGAGCCCAAGCGGGGAGGGAATCCTCCCCTCAGCCCGGGGGCGGGGGCAATCCCGGGGGCGGGGGCAAACTGGGGCGGGACCGTGCGGACCCGCCCCAAACCGGGAAAGTCCCGCCCCCCAGGCGGGATATGGCAAGCCTAATTAGGAGGAACTTCCTGACAGTAAGGGCTTGGAGTGTAGTGGAGTCTCCTTCCTTGGAGGTCTTTAAACAGAGGCTGGATAGCCATCTGTCAAAGATGCTTTGATTGAGAGTTGGGTTTGATGGATCTTGTGGTTTCATCCAACTCCATGATTCTATGATTCTTTAATTTTACAGGGGTCCCATATGGCAACTTCCTCCATTTGAAACCCCACCTGACTTGCTCCATTTATAACAGAGAAAATAAAATTATCAAGAAGGGACAAATAGAAGAGCTGCAGAATGTCTTTAGAACCTGAATTCAAATGCTTGTTCAAGATAGTTTGTTGTTGTTGTTGTTGTTGTTGTGTGCCTTCAAGTTGTTTTGGACTTAGGGCGACCCTAAGGTATGCACATCATAGGGATTTTCTTGGTAAATTTCTTCAGAAGTGGTTTGTCATTGCCATCCCATGAGGCTGAGAGAGTGTTTTCCAGTAGGTTTCATGATCAAGCAGGGAATAGACTTACCAAATGAGTTTTGTTATTGTTGTTATTTTCCATCACATTCACTTCAGCTTATAATGACCCGATCAGTGTGTTACCCATGCTGCTCCATATATATTTTGGTATAAATGATAACCCTCAATGACCCCTAGATGAACTCTAATAGCCTGTCCAGCATTGCCAGCAAGGCATGAGTACATGTACACACACCCCTGAGGGGCACCCACATCATCATATCTAGAGAGTCGCATAAGAGGATTATCATAGGACCAGGAAGAGCAAATATTTGCCTTGCATGAGGCTCTTGCCTCCCCAGGGTCTGTTGTCCGAGCAGCTTAAGACCACTAAGACAATCAGACAGGGACATCCAGGTGAAAAGCAAGTAATTAAACACCTTTGTTCTCACCATCAAGCACCTTTGCCAGAAGCAAGATTTTGCCTATAAATACTCTCAGATTTACTTGTTCACTGGGCCAGTCTGGACTTCAGGGGGAAGCTCTGTCCCCTTGAACCCTGACCTGGCTCCTGGCTCCT
>NW_024810283.1:0-2960 GCF_019175285.1 Sceloporus undulatus | reverse complement strand
ACTGTCTGCTGGGAAAGCCCCTGACCCTGAGTGGTTTCTCATCTGCATTTGCTGAGCCCTGGTTTTGGTGTTCTTCAGGACTGGTAGCTAAACTTTATTTACATTAAAGGTTTCTTCTTTCCTGTTGAAGTTGTCCAAGTGTTTGTGGATTTCAATGGCTTCCCTGTGCATTCTGACTTGATAGTTGTTGGCATGGTCCAGAATTTCAGTGTTTTCAAATAACATTTTATGCCCAAGATGATTCATAATGTGTTCTGCTACTGCTGATTTTTCTGGCTGACCCAGTCTGCAGTGTCTCTCTGTTCCTTGATTCATGTTTGCACACTGCATTTGGTGGGCCCTATGTAGACTTGTCCACAGCAGCATGGTATGCGGTAAACTCTTGCGGCTGTGAGAGGGTCTCTCTTTCCTTCGCTGAGCATAGCATTTGCTGCATTTTCTTGTTCAGTTTGTAAATCATTTGGAGGTTGTGCTTTTTCACCACTTTGCCGATTCTGTCTGTGACTCCTTTGATGTGTGGTAGAAATACATTCCCTTTGGGTGGCTGCTTGTCTTCACTCCTCTGGATTTTTCTGGGTCTGGCAACCTTTCTGATGACTGAGCTGGAATAACCATTCGCCTCTAGAGCCCAGTCTGGGTGTTTCAATTTATCTTCCAAGAAATGGGGTTCGCAGATGCATTTTGCCTGGTCTACTGGTGTTTTTATTGTGCTTATTTTTTGTCCTGGGTGATGGTTGGAGTTCTTGTGCAGGTATCTGTCTGTATGTGTAGGTTTTCTGTATTCCGTGTGAACCAAATGTTGGTTTGGTTTGTGGATGACTAGGACATCCAAGAATGGTAGTGTTCCTTTGTTTTCTTTTTCCATCGTGAATGGGATGTTGGAGTGCATGTTGTTCAGATGGTTCAGGAACACAGCCAGATCTTCTTCTCCATGGCTCCAAAGGGTGAAAGTGTCATCCACATATCGGAACCAAGTTGTGGGCTTTTTCGGTGCTTTTTCTAGGGTTTGCTTTTCAAAGTGTTCCATGTAAAAGTTTGCTATCACAGGGCTTAGAGGGCTTCCCATTGCTACTCCAGCTCTCTGTTCATAGAATCCATTGTCCTACTGGAAATAGTTAGTGGTGAGGCAATGTTTGAACAGGGCTTCTCGAATATAGCCTGAATAAACTATGGAAGCCAGTCATGAAAGCCTTCGACTTCACATTTTCAAAAATGTTCCAGTTTATGTCTCCTCCTCCTAGTTTCTCCCTTTCTTCATAGCTTACTTCAGTTGCTGCAATCTGAGTTCAAAGTAGTTTGTACTCAATTCAACAGGGGAAAGAGTAGAGATGAGCAGAGAGGGCAGAATCTTGCTCTTCTCTATAGACTCAGGAAGAAGCAAACTGCTGCATTAATAACTTTTGCCATCTTAGCACACACTCCAGTTTTTCTTGGTCCCACATGCCCTGGGTTTTATCTGTGGAATCAATAATTGATGAGTTTATGGTAGCCACTTTCCTTTTTATTTATTGTAAATAGACTTTTTAGTTTCGCATGGTTAGACATCCTTTAGCTTACACCTTAATGGACCCTGCTACCCCACCTCACCCTACTTCTTGCTGGTATCTTCCTTGTGCTTGTACAGTATCTCCTTGTCTGTTAACTTTCCTTGCCTAATGCTACTAGATGACGGAAGTTTATTTTGCTTCTCCCTCTCTCTCAACTGTCTCAAGAGTTTCTGAACCCCAAAGTAAACCTTACCATGGGAGAAATAAATCTCTCAGGCCTGCTTCATGCTTTCTCTCTCTTGGTTAGAAAAAATCTGGACCTTAGTGGCTGGCAAGCTTCAGACCAATTGTAATTAAGTATCACAAATTAATCTACTAAAAAGTCCAAGTAACTGAGATGGGCCTACTTCAAAGTGTTCTTTGTATCCAAGTTTCAGATGGCTAGGTTTCACCATCTTGAAGATGTACTGGAGCAATGTACGTGCACACACACACACACACACACACACACACTTATTGGCAAAGATAGGAATTGCTACTGTACCATTCAGGCTAAAAGCTCAGAAAAAATGTGAACATTGCAGTGATTCAAATACTTACAAAGGCTCAAACTCCTTCATGGTGAACAGCAGGATGCTGCTGCTGCTGCCACCACTACTATTTCTTCTCTTCCTCCTCCTCCTCCTCCTCCTCCTGTACCAATATATCACATATAATCCAAGGCTGGCTAACAGCCTACATAAAAACACAAATATCTAAAACCACACATTTTAAAAATATTTAAAAATCATAAATTACAAATGCCTGGAAAATGTAGACAATGCACAGTCAGCCACCCCCAATTTAAAGCAACCCTAGTTGCCTAACATTTTGGGTATTTAACACTTAAAACCACATATAACATGATATGTGTGTCCTTACAAAACCTATTTCTGATACACAGAACTATGTTCCTCCTGGATCTACAACAGAAGGTAACTCACCATGGGTTTGTGAATGTAGCACATGAAAAAGTGGAGTTCTTGGAAAAGTTCCCTGTTCAGATAGTGTGTAAAGTTTCCACATTTGGAGAATAAGTTTCAGAATTCTCTGGTTATCATGGTCTTTTTGTTGTAGTCCAAAAAAAGAACTTTTCCAAGCCTCTGGTTTGGTGCTCCAGATTCCTGTTAGGCAAACTTTGACTCTGTGGAGCTAGATTTTGTTTGTAGGTTTTTCAGGTTTGACCAAAGTCAAGGATACCCTATCTACCCAGGAAACATTTATTTCTGTTTCAGTATAATTTTAATATATTTTTTGTATTATAATTTCATGTTTTCATTGTTGTTTAAATAGATTTCCCAGGGGCAAAACAGTTTGCTGCTTTTCTTTCTGCCTTATTTTGCAGTACTCTTAAGGGGCTCCTTGAGTTTAATTGCATGTGAGAAGTGAAAAGCAGCAACCATGGCTGATTTGTCCAGAGGGGTGTCATAGCTT
>NW_024810282.1:0-2960 GCF_019175285.1 Sceloporus undulatus | reverse complement strand
CCATTATTAAGAGGGTAAAAACAAGACATGGGTGCTTCTATCCTTTTACAACTGACTCAGGCTGTATCTGCACTGCAGAAATAATCCGGTTCGAAAGTGAGTTAACTCTTCTAGTTCCATCCTGTGAAATCCTGGGATTTGTAGTTTGTTGTGGCATGAGAACTCTCTGGCAGAGAAGGCTAATGTCCCAAAGGGAAAATCCCAGGATTCCATAGCACTGAGCGGTTAAAGCGGTGTCAAAGTGCCTTATTTCAATAGTATGGATGGAGCCTTCTTGGGAAATGGATTTATGCTGGGGAAAAGAACTTGGGACCTCTGAAGGTTTCAGCAGATGATTTATTTATTTATTTATTTATTTATTTATGATGCACTCATTTCACATCTAGCTACAGGGACACAACCAGGGCCCTCTCCAATTCCCCACCCCCTAATCCCCCACCACTCTAAGAAGGCATGGAGTATCTGTTTTGTGGGGGAGCTGCAGTGAATCTATGCTAGGTCCAGGGGGCTTTGTTTGGTGCAGACGGAGGAAGGGGATGCCCACCTCTGCATCGGCCCAAAGGAGGCATATGTCACCTGCGTATGTCGCCAGCAGGATGCTGTTCTCTGTCTCTTTGAGTGCTGCAGGATTTCTTGCCAAGCCAATCCTAACCCTGGTCCCTTCTCTCAGGAACTTAATCTTGGCCTCCTTGTACACGGCTTTGGGCCTCTCTTGCTGTAAGTGACGAAGTGCAGGGCCACCAGGATCCCCTGCCCACCTGATGGCCGACACAGGTGCCAAGCGGAGGGAGTTGGGCTCCAGCATAAAGAGGATGCCGAGGTACAACAGATCTTTGGTGAGTCACTATCCTATTAGCTTCATCTGTGTCACTGCTGGGCCAATTTATCAAAGGAAGCAAACAAAATACTGTCCCCATCAACTCAAAAGTGAGGAGAGGAGAGAAAAGAAGGAGTCAGGATATGGCCCTTTCCAGGAGGCTGAAGCAAAAGCAAACTGCTGTACCCTTCCTAGTCTGTGTGATCTTCCTCATAAACAACTTTGGCCATCTCCACCGCCTTCTGGGTTGCTTGTCCACATGTGTCTTGTTTTTTCAATGTGTGAAATGTTGGGGGCTATGGGAGAACATCGCTGGATCTAAATATGGGGTGGGACCAGTGGCTCTCAAGCCCAGAGTGCTCCCCAGAACTGTTATTAAAAATGACATTTACCTCTCAAATGTGGCAAGAAATGTCCAAATGTCTACCCATAATTCTTTTCTAGCTAAATGTACTATATGTGTCGGGATAGTCAGTATCCTAATCCATCCTCCATATCCCAGCCATGGAGTAAATTATATTGTGTATTATGTTGTATATTATATTGAAAAGATTTGAGACAAACTGGATCTCAAAGGCAGTAGTTTTTTTCTTGCTGCAGAATTTAAAGTTTATTTCCTGGACTGAATTCTAAAGTGATCAAATAATATTTGGATGCACCATGTGCTTTCCTCCCCTTTTGCTTCGTCACTCTCTGGATGAGGGCTATTTTATGTTGCAGGTGACCTTTGCAGATGTGGCAGTATATTTCACTGAGGACGAATGGAAATTGTTGACAAAGAAGCAGAGACTTATGTACAATTACATAATGATGGAGAATTATGAGAACGTGGCCTTTGTGGGTAAGGAACCATTTGCATTATAGAATCACAGAGTTGGAATAGACCACAAGGGCCATCCAGTTCAACCCTGTTCTGCCATGCAGGAATACACACTCCAAGCATCATCCAGCCTCTGTTTAAAGACCTCCAAAGAAGAGGACTCCACCAAACTCTAAGGGTGTATATTCCACTGTCGAAGAGCTCTTACTGTCCCAAAGTTCCTCCTAATGTTTAGGTGGAATCTATTTCTCTCTGACTTGCATCCATTGTGGTGTCTCTTTTTCTCTGTAGCAGCAGAAAGCAAGTTTGCTCCATCCTCAATACTACCCTTTCCAATATTTAAGCATAGATATCATATCCGCTGTTAATTTTCTTTTCTCCAGGGTAAACATACCCAGCTCTCTAAGCCGCTCCTCATAGGGCTTGATGGTTTCCAGATTCACCATTTTCCTTGTCCTCCTCTGGGCATGTTCCAACTTGTCAACATCCTTTTTGAACTGTGGAGCCCAGAAATGGACACAGGATTATTCCAAGTGAGGCCTGACCAAAGCTGAATAGAATGACACTATTACTTCCCTTGATCTAGAAACTATACTTGTATTGATGCAGCCTAGAATCACATTAGCTTTTTTAGCTGCCACATCATATTTTTGGCCCATGTTCAACTTCTGGTCTACTAGGAGTCCCAGATCCCTTTCAAGCGTAGTTTAATTATGATAGCAACATCCTGTAGAATATTTTAATTTGAAGTTTAGTGAGGCTCTAATGCTCTCCACTTTATAAGGATTCAAAATACCTCATCGTAAACTGCCAATTGTCAGAACCAGCTTCTGTGTTTTATCCAGAATGGTATTGGGGTTTAGGGGGAAATTGTTAGTAGTTTAAATGCTAGTAGTTTTAAGTAGTTGGTAAGGATAGTGGGGCCTAGAACAGCTTGGGGAAAGGAAGCAGTTGTGGAGGCTCTTAACTGACTAGTTTGTGAGCTTTGGGTGGCAGACATGCCCCATGGGAGAGAGACGTATGTGAAAGGTGGAAGGAGAAGGCAAGAGGTACCTTGGCAACCGGGCTGGTTAGGGACTGAAGAGGGAGGAAAAGGGAGGAGTGTGAAGGTACTTAATGATGGAGGATAAAGGTTTAGACGCTTCAGAGACTGCTTAGATGTGTTAATGGACGCTTCTGCCTGAGTTTCTCAATAAACCTTTTGGTGCAAGCAAAGGACTTTTTAATTCTGAAACTTAGCTCCGCCCCCAGATATCACACCAATTCTAGGATTTTGTGGGAAGACAGCATGGAGATTAATGCATTTCTCCCCAAAATGGTACT
>NW_024810281.1:0-2960 GCF_019175285.1 Sceloporus undulatus | reverse complement strand
AGATCTCCATCATTTAGCTATTTCTGTTCTTGCTGCCGTCACAAAATAAAGTAAAATGCTCCAAATTTTGTTTTCTTCTTTTGAATTTAGTACCGAAGTTATATTCAAAAGATACAACTTTGGGTTCATTGGGAATTTAATTTCAAGTATCTGTTGAATAGATTCATGAATCATTTCCCAAAATTTCTGAATTTCCTCACAAAATAATAATAATAATAATAATAATAATAATAATAATAATAAATGTTATTTATATACCACTTTCCCATAAAGATCAAAGCGGATTACATAGAGTAGTAAAGGGCACCCTTTTTGTTTTTACATCTCCACCAGTTTCCATCCGATACTCTATACATTTTCTCCATTTTCCAGGGAGTAAGGTACCATCTATTCAAGTTATATGTATTTTAATACAATAAAGATGTTAAAAGGAAACCTTCTGGGTGACCTTGGGGAAGTCACACTCTCTCAGCCTCAAGGGAAGGCAATGGCAAAGCTCCTCTGAACAAATCTTGCCAAGAACAACCCAGGATAGTGTCGCCATAAGTCAGAAACCACTTCAAGACACACAACAAAAACAACAGTTGTTTTAATGGTCAGAACCTGCCTTGTGTCCCAAATCGGGGGAAGCAGAATATTAAAGAAAATGGCAAGACTAAGAAGGGGTCCCAAATCCTGAGAGCAGCCCCCAAGCAGCCCTCTCCTGCCTTCCCCCCAAATGCACCTGAGAGTTTCATGGGACAGCAACCAGGGCCTCCCCAGAAGATCCCAAAACCAGGACAGGTTTCATGCAGAAGAGAACAGGAGGACTGGCTGCAAAAGACATATCTGGCACATCTCTTGAAGGAGGAAGAACGATAGATAACAGCCTGCTCCATTGTGGCTGAGGAAGACCTCTTGTCTTGAAATGTGCTCCGTCAATTCCCAAAAGACAGGGATAACAGAACTTTATTTAGTTACATATCATCTATTTCAGCATGTCACCTAGAGCAGATCTATTGGAGGGAGTTTGTGTCTTGTAATTCTTCCTTTTTTGTAGCCCATTCTTAATTATATGTACTGTATTGTCATTGTACTGAAGCCTTTGTGTAACTGTACTCACAATTGCCCTTGTTTATATTATTTTCTGTAGAAGTCATTCTGTATGACCTACATTAGTAGGTTATTCATAGTAATAAACTGAAATTAGTTTTTACATTATCATCGTTTAGATGTTATTCTCCATTATATCAGTATGTTATTCAGACTAGATAAATTGAAGCTGATTTGTGTATTGTAATTGTTCTTTGTATACGTCCCTTTTCTTCTCATTACATAGCATTACTTTCTTATTACATGTTTCATGTTCACTTAGAATCATAGAGTTGGAAGTGACTAAAAGGGCCATCCAGTCCAACTCCATTCTGCCAAGCAGGAACTCTCAATCAAAGCATCCCCGACAAATGGCCATCCAGCCTCTGTTTAAAGACCTCCAAGGATCACTGCACTCCGAGGAAGGAGTCTGTTCCAATGTCGAATAGCCCTCACTGTCAGGAAATTCCTCCTAATGTTGGAATCTCTTTTCCTGGAGCTTGCATCCTTTGTTCAGGGTCCTAGTCTCTGGAGCAGCAGAAAACAAGCTTACTCTCTCCTCAATATGACATCCCTTTAAATATTTAAACAGGGCTATCATATCACCTTCTCTTCTCCAGGATAAACATTCCCAGCTCCATCATAGGGCATGGATTCCAGACCCTTCACTATTTTAGTCGCCCTCCTTTGGACACACTCCAGTTTCTCAACATCCTTTTTGAATTGTGGTGCCCAGAACTGGACACAATATTCCAGGTTGGGCCTGACCAGAGCAGAATACAGTGTCACTATTACTTCCCTTGATCTAGACACTATACGTCTATTGATGCAGCCTAAAATCGCATTGGCCTTGTTAGCTGCCACATTGCACTGTTGACTCATGTTAAACTTGTGGTCTACTTAGACTCTTAGATCTCTTTCACACATAGTTTCATTCAGCCAGGTGTCCCCTATCCTGTATCTCTGCATTTAATTTTTCTGCCCTAAGTGCAGTACCTTACATTTCTCCGTGTCGAATTTCATTTTGTTAGATTTGGCCCAGCTTTCTAGTCTATTCAAGTCATTTTGAATCTTGATCCTGTCCTCTGGAGTATTAGCTATTCCTCCTAATTTGGTGTCATCTGCAAATTTGATAAGTACAGTTGTCCCTTCTTATACACGGATTTAAGCATACACGGTTTGAAAATGTTCCAAAAAAGTATAAATTTACCTTGATGTTCCATTTTTTATTAGGGACACCATTATACTTAATGGGACTTGAGCATACACGGATTTTGTTATACACGGGGGATCTTGGAACCAAACCCCAGCGTATAACAAGGATCCACTGTATGCCCCCAACTCTGTCATCCAAGTCATTGATAAAGATGTTGAATAGCACTGGGCTCAGGACAGAGCCCCACTGGACACCCCACTGGTCACTTCTCTCCAGGATGAAAAAGAGCCATTGCTGAGCAACCTTTCGGTTAGGCCGGTCAACCAATTACAAATCCATGTAATGTTACCTTGTCTACCTTGTTTCGTGTTTTTGTTTTATATACGGTTTAATTTGGTTAACTGCTATTAAGAGACATAGCTATGAGATTCTATGATATGGGGTGCACTATAAACCTTTTAATAAATGAACAGGTATTACAATCCTATATATACAGATTATCAGACATAACTCCAGAGAATGTTAGCCTTTTGGATGCCAGAAGGTTCCTCTCATTCTTCAATGCAAGAAGCAACACTTCAGCTGCTTTCTAGAAGATAAAGCAAAAAGGTTTCCAAAAGACCTGAAACCTTGGGCAAGTCACACTCTCTCAGGCTCAGAGGATGGCCATGGAAACCCACTCTGAAGGAACCTGCCAAGAAAACCCCTTCAGAGACGCCCATAAGGTCACCAT
>NW_024810280.1:0-2960 GCF_019175285.1 Sceloporus undulatus | reverse complement strand
CACTGTTGCATAAGAGTCACAAAAAGAAGTAATCATGTAGACAAGATAAAGTTGGTTTCTGAAACAGTAGCTTCAGGTGTCCTAAAGAAGAAAGAGTTCTGCTTTCTTTTCCAGTGCTTGTTTAGAACACCAACTTTAAAATTTGAACCTACACAATTCTATGGCAAGTGCACTCCTGTAATTTGCAGTTTGTTGTGGCTTCAGCGCTCTCTAACAGAAAAGGCTAAATGTTTCACAAAATGATAATTTCCAGAATTCCATAGCACTGAGCCATGGCTGCTAAAGTGATGTCAAACTGCTTTATTTTTGCAGTGCAGATGCAGCCCTGGATTCAGTTATCATATCCTAAAGCTTTCCTTTGGAGTTGAGACTGCCATGGTCGCCTTAGTCGATGTTCTCCGTCTGGGCATCGACAGGGAAAGTGTGAACTTGCTGGTGCTCTTGGACATCTCAGCGGCATTCGATACCATCAACCATGGTATACTTCTGGAACACCTGAAGGAGTCAGGCATTGGGGACACTGAACTCCAGTGGTTCCGGTCCTACCTCTCGGGCAGCTTCCAGATGGTGATGCTGGGAGACAGCTGCTCTCATAAAAGAGAGTTGACATCTGGCATCCCTCAAGGCCCCATTCTGTCTCCCATGCTGTTTAACATTTACACGAAGCCATTGGGAGAGATCATCCGGAGACATGGAACGTGGTGTTATCAGTACGCTGATGACACCAAAATCCATTTCTCTATGTCTCCAACTGTTGCAGTGACCAAGGATGGCATCTCTCCTCTAAATGCCTGTCTTGAGTCGGTAATGGACTGGATGAGGGAAAACAAACTCAATCTGAATCCAGAGAAAATGGAGGTGCTTGCAATAAGTACTCCTGGTCCAGGGATGGAGATTTAACAACTAGTCCTGGATGGGGTCACACTTCCCCTAAAAGATGAAGTTCACAGTTTGGGAGTACTCCTGGACTTGCCTCTAATGCTGTCATCTCAGGTGGAGGCGATGGCCAGGAGTACTTGGTACCAACTTCGGCTGATACGCCAACTGCGTCCCTACTTGGCCCAAAGGGACCTTGAAGCAGTAGTACATGCACTGGTAATCTCTCGTCTTGATTTCTGTAATGTGTTCTACATGGGGCTACCTTTGTACCAAGTTCGGAAGCTTCAATTGATCCAAAACGCTGCAGCCAAATTGGTCACAGGAACATCAGGATTTGACCATATTACTCCAATATTAAGATCTCTTCATTGGCTGCCGATCAGCTTCTGGGTGCAATATCAAGTATTGATTATTATCTTTAAAGCCCTACATGGCTTGGGCCCGAGTTACTTAAGTAAATGCCTCTCCCTACACAATCTGCCCCGCACCCTTAGAACATCAGGGAAGAAACTATTGGAACATATGAAAACTAGAATAACTACAACTTCCCATAAAGCGTTTACAGCCACGGCCCCTAAATTATGGAACAACTTACTGGAAGAGATTTGTCTCATTACCACCTTAAAAGCCTTTAAAAAGGCACTTAAGACGGATCTCTTCCGGCGGGCCTATCCACCTGACCTTTTATAGATGATTTTGTGGATCATTCCCACTCTGACTTGATAGCATGTAAAATTGACAACAATTTGGCCTTTTTAGTGATTGGTAGTAATACTGCTGTTTTACTGACTGTATTTTTAGATAATACAGTATTGTATTTTGTATTGTATTGTGTTTTTTATTCTTTGCTGTAATCCCGCCTCGAGGCAGCAAATACAAATAAAATTTATTAATTATTATTATTATTATTATTATTATTATTAATTATTATTATTATTATTCCTAAAACTGATCAACGTAACCCCAAATCAGTTCTCTGTTCTGAAGGCAAACTTCAATTCGGCCAGCCATATAACGTACTGATTGGTTTTGTCATACACTTGGATATTTTTTTGGCATCTGACTGGTATTTTGTCTGTTCACATGATCACATGCTGCAAAATGATCCAGATATAATTAAATAAAAGCTTTTGTAGGCAATCAGTTGTAATTGCTCTGAAATTCTGCATACCTAATCTGTAAATTAAGGGCCATTATAAATCAGGGTTTCTTATATCAATAAATTTGCAAGTCAGCAGGTAGCACATTCTTTTATTCCTCTGTAAACAGCAGAGATATTCTGATCTTCCTTTTCCTCTTATTTTCAGTGAAAGGTAAGGAGTGATTTTAACAGAACTAGAACAGATTGAGAGATGTGACAGATGTGTAGTGCTTACAAGTTCTTTGTAGAACCCATCTTTGTTTCTTTAGCTGTATTAAATATAACACATTAAAATGTTTCACCTAATGCAAGCAGTCATGGAGTGTCACAACATATCAGACTAGAAGAGCTCTGTCTCTGGAAAGAACAATAGAAAATAGTCTTTCAAAATGTTTCAAAGGGATTCTTTCCCCATTTCCAGGCTCTTTCCATTTTCAAAGCAACCATATCGTCTAGTGAAAACATTTTACCCAATACATGAAATTCACTGGAAAAATAAACTGGAGTCCATTTAAGATACAAAGGTGTTTGTGTGCCTATCTGAATAGTGAAATGATCAAAAACTTTTAAAAAGAACTTGAGATACTGATAGTAAGAACTTTTATTGAACCTGTAGAAAATAATTCTATATTAGCTAGGAATGCTCAGCTACATTCTACTCCTGGTTTACAAATTACTCAAAATTTATGGTAATAGCTCTTCTCTCACATTCTTTACTTCCCCGATGAACATCTTCCTTTGTATGTAAAGGCATTATGTGTATTTATTGGGGGAAATGAGGAATAAATCTTTTCAGTATTCAGTGTAGTATTTTATTTATTTTTGCAGCAAAAACAATCCTCTGAAAGGCATTTCCCCTCCCCCTCTCAATTCAGCTTTGAAAATACAATGACATCTCAAGGGAAAAATAATTCTGTGCACTGTCACTGGATTCTAAGGT
>NW_024810279.1:0-2961 GCF_019175285.1 Sceloporus undulatus | reverse complement strand
GACAGTGCACCTTTTCAACATGGAATTTTATAACATTGAAGCCTCAGAAGTGAGATCTTCTTGTCCATCTGCAGACTTCCCCCCCCCCCGGCCTCCCATCCCCATGGAATGCTCCTGCAGCCATCCCCTTTGGGAATTCAGCATTGCTCTCTACACATAATTTATAAGCTATTATGACCAAAAACTTCTACAGGAAAAAAACTATCACTGATTATGGTTTATTGGTTGATCTAGAACCTCCCAGTCATATGCCTTTTGACTTATCTACATCCCCAACCTGGCTAGTCATCAGTTTCTTCATGAATGTCACTATGTGGCAAACTCTTTATGTATATATGTATGTATGTATGTATGTATGTTGTTGTTGTGTGCCTCCAAATCACTTATGTATTAAATGCTGCAAAGGAATTTGATTTTTAAAAATGAAATAATGGTAGTGTGGAGTAGATCCAAGAAATGCTCTGAACTGCCTTGCAATAGAATGGAAAGAGTGAACATGGATGTGTCAACAATAGGCAAAATCTGGAAAAAGTGAAGGGGTTCTATCATCGACCAATCTGTCCAAGATTGTCCACTAGTGACCTCTGGGTTCTGACTCAGAACCTATGCCTTTTCCTTAACTGCTGTTCCACTTGGCCAGCTGATTCACTTTTTGGGTTTGGTTTTCTAGATTTATGCTCATGTTTATCATCTTTTTTCCTGTTCCAGCATTATTTTTGTTCTTTGCTAATATCCTTCCCTAAATACAGTGTCTCCTTGGATCTATAAAACTAAATAAAGACAAAAGTGAGTTTATCACAATAATAGGAAAATTATCTTCAGATATCTAGATTACATGTAATGTTAGCATTATTATTCTTTTAGATTTATTTCTATTGTTTTCAGTTTGCCATCTCATTTGATTCTTTTGACTCTGATATTTTTTGCACAGACATTAACTCTTTTACATTGTCTGCAGTTTTCTGATCAATACAGCAAATTCCTCAGTTCTTTATTTTGGTATAGTTAAGGTTCACAGTATAGAATGCAAACATAAGAAGTGATAAAGCTTTTCCTGAAGTTTAAGACTTGAAGCAAGGATTTGCATGTTTAAACTTTCCTGCCAACAAAATCCTTCTTTATAGAAAACTGATATCAGATGAGGCTAGCCTAACTTTATGACAAGCACTCTGGTATTCATTTTTCAGGGTGTTTTCTTCTATGACAAAGTTTCATATCAAATTAGACACCTGAAAGTGGAACAGTCCAGAAAAAAAAAAGCATGATTCTGGGAATATTCATGTGGGCACAAAACAGACGGGTCAAAAAAAAAAAAGTGTTGGGGCCATGCCAGCACCATTTGCACTGGGGCTGTGGTAACCACATGCGCCCAGACCCAGTCCAGGCCACCCTCATGGATCTGAACTGGGCTGCTGAAGAGGAGCTTTCTCTTTCTCTTCATTGATTATTTCTACCTTTTCCACATTCTTTTTCCTTCTTTGCTAAATCTCAATTTCTTATAAAATGCCTTGACATCCTTTATACTCTGCTCATTCTAATCTTCTGCAGATCTCTCCTGTTCCTTTGCAGTTCTCTTCTGGTGTTTTCTGTGGCATTCTCTTGCACTCCAAACATTCTGGTGTTTCTTATCTATCTTTCCCTTTCAACACTTTTTTAAAAACTCTTCACAAAATATTTTACTGCATTTTCCTCTGCAAGCTCACCAGCAATTCTTGGTCTTTTTGTGTGTGTTCAGAATCCATTTTAATGCATTTCCTTTTATTCACTCTCTGTTTTTGCATCCTCTTCCTTACACTTCTACAGTATCGGTTAGTTTTAGATTGGAAGCCTTGGGCAGGGAATTATCCTTTCAACATTTATTTTCCAGCTCCTGACAATATTAGGCACTTTATAAATAAAATATGAAAGATGACAATCTCTGCGTTGATGTGGTAAGCCACTGGGAGAGGGAAAAACACTTTCCAATTGTATTCTGTATCCCAAATGCATGGAAGAATGAGGAATTGTGTTTCAAATAGAATCACTGTGTCTGATTAAACAAAACAAAACTTTGTATGATTAAGCATCTATAGGTTTGGTTGGAAGTGAGATGTGGTCACCTCAAAATATGGGATTGGCTACTTTCTTGAGGGGGACTCTATAGGAAGGTGTGTATGTGTGTGTGTTTAAAGCTCTAAAACTCTGTAACTGTGACCTGTGAGTTGCCAAGCATCTAGGATATTAATGGCAGTTGAAACTCTAGGACTAAGAAATTTTAAGCAATTAATTTAATTTTATTGAATTTTATTAAATTTATTGCTGGTTACACATCAAAGACAGGAATGTTTTTTCACTTTTTCTTCTCTTCTTCTCTTGAAGATGGTGGGGATATATTACTGTCCAACCATAACCATATGAAATACAGGTATTATCTATATATGCTTATGGGCAGATCTCATTTTCATTACATGAAAAAAGCAATTAAATTTTCGTTCATTGTATATAAATGTTAGAACTTAGTCCAAGCATGGTGAACTTCAGGCATCCATCTATGTATGCATGAAAGAATGAATCAAATGTATGGCATTATTAGAGCTGGTGGAAAGAATAGCAAATTCACTGTAAAAATGAAATTGTAATTCATAGAGAAACACTTCAGTGAATTATGTAAGTCTACCATTATTTCTCTAATGCATTTCATAGTTGATTTACTTCTTTCTTGGAGCTCTCTCATTAAACCAAGATTTATCAAAAACATGTCTAACACAGGTTGACTAAGAAATAGGAAGATGTATGTGGGTGCCCAGGGAAATCTGAATTAGCAGCCCTTCTGTTTCCAAACATGAGTTCAACAGAACAACAGCTATTCAGGCAGAAGTTGGTACTAATGATTTAGAATCAATTGGAGGAAGTTGGTACTAATGATTTAGAATCAATCAAGTCAATAAGCAGATCTAAACACTCAGAATCTAGCCCTTTGCT